>NC_036644.1:4438487-4478244 GCF_002806865.2 Cucurbita pepo subsp. pepo
GGGGGGGGAGGGATAAGAAACCAAGCTTACATGGAGAAAATGAAAGAATACAAGAGCATACGAGAAACAAGCCCAAACTAATTACAAAAGGGACTTCAAGCCAAAAGAACAAGATCAAGGTCATACAAAACGACCTCGTGACAAACACCCAAAAGAAGGAATTGAACATAACAATCACCCAAACCTCCTCAACCAACTTCTCTTTATTTCTAAGAAACTTATTGTTCCTCTCAAACCAAATACTCAAAAACCCTGCAAAGAAACTAACCTGTCACAACACTTTGTCTTTATCTGTAAAGGAAGAATGCAAAACACACCTCCTCCAACATAGATATTTGATCTTCCCAAGTAAAACTAGCCTATTTGATCTCCAACACCATAAATTCTCTAACTTTAATTGGCACTCAACTCAGCTCACTCAATTCCCTTTTCACACTTTCCAACTAGTTCAATTAGTTGTTTCCCATTTGCAATGTCTACTATCCGTGGCCTTGTTGGGTATCCTCTCCATATACTCCACGTGCATTAACGACACTCATTCCATCTAAAAGTGCTACAATGTTCTTCTCCATTTAACAGTTTCTTCAACTCCCCGAACATGGTTCCCATTTGCATATTCGTTGCTACAATTCTTTTATTTGTAAAAAGCCAAACATTCATCGTGTAAAATGAAAGAATGTACAAGATCATACAAAAATCAAGCCCGCAAAAAGAAACTCACAACTAACTGTAGGAAGGAATTCCAATCCAAGATAATAAAACTAAGATTATAATACAAATAACCGGATGGACAGGTGCCCACTAGGAGAATTTAACCTAACAACCGCCTACNCCCCCCCCCCCCCCAAAAAAAAAAAACTGTTGATGTGCTTTTCTAGCCAAATCCCCACAAAGTTGCAACAAAACATGTCTACCACAGAATTTTGCCTTTACCACGAAAGGGAGAATTCAGGAGCATCTCCTTGATTATATATCCAGCCTCTACTTCGAGCTAAGTGACGACCAAAAGAACTTAGGCACTAGCACAAAGGGAATAAGCAAATTGGTAACCCCACAACAAATTATTGATGTTCTCCTCCTACCTCAAGTAAAGAATACACAATTGTGGATGAAATACATGGATAGAATATAGGGTGTTCACCATCCCACGCAACACCTGCCAACCAAAGGACTTCATTTTTTGGGGGGGAGGGGAGATCCTAACCTTTTTGTGTTCATTGCAACAATTCAACTATCCATTTTCCTCACCCATGACATGCCCAAAAGCAAAGCTCTGATAGCACTTTAACAGATCCAAGCACACGTATAGTTAAATATATGCCCTTGTGCCATATTTGGGTTGCATATCCATGTATATGCTTCTTAGTATGCCAAGCACAAAGGGTTTAAGGTTCCTATGCAGGTACTAACTTAATTCATGTAAAGGTTCACCCAATGTTAAGTTGCCAAAATACTTTCGGGTGCCACAAGTCTAACTATGGTACAATTTACTCTGAAGACCTTCAAAAGTCCTAGGCATATTGGATTTTAAAAACAAATGAATTTCTTGCTAGTATGCAATTTCAGATGCTCCTATTCCAATACATACGACAACCTAAAATTCAGTGAAAGGAAGTCTAGTTATTACTTACCAAAACTGTGAAGAAACGGACTAACGTAAAAATTAACGAGAGCAAGACCGAGTAGAAGCGTGCTAACGTACAAATTGAGGAGAAGAGGAATACCTTCACAAAAAGCCTCTTGTCATGCCCTGTTGCTGCGACTCTCAGTACAGACTCAGCCGCACCTATGGTATTGGCTAACCAAGCTATCATACTATTAGCAGTATCCTGCGATATTTGCCACTCAAGTGGATCCACAGGTACACTGAAAATCAATTGAATTTTGGCTTACAGACTAGAGTTCAGGATCACAACGACGATAAAGATATGTATAAAGATGGAGGATCTAAGTTCAACAACATTCCTTAAAAGAAATCCATAAAAATTGAAACCGACTAATATTCCGTGGACATTGAATTCTCCAATCAAGAAAATACCCTACAAGCATAGAGAAAAAGTGGAGTATGCTTACGAGACATTCATATGGCGGAAGAGAAGGCCGAGAATGGCGAGAGAGCAAAGGAGAACGATGAAAACATCCGCAACGAGGGAGAGGAGACTGGAATTTCGATAAGCGCAATGGTAATAAACCAATGAACCGCAAATCAGAGCTACAAGGGGCTTGCCTACTTCTGTCTTGCAGCTGATGGAGCGATTCGCCATTTCTGCGTCCTTCAAGCTCTCGCTCCTCCCCTCAATTTGGTTCATCGTCAACCCTCAGTGAATTGCCGATTCAAAATACTATTCGTCAACTGGTAACGCCCCCATTCTTTTTAATTAAAAATTTTAAATTTTTAAATTTTTTTTTTTTTTTTCCCTTAAATTAGTGCAAGTTAATTTATTTATTTTAAATTTTGTAATCATTTAATCTAATAATTTAATTCTTATACTTTAATATTTGACATGAAAATGAGGGGTGTACATTTAACCCGGCAACCCGACAACTCGGACCAACCCAACTCGAACTATAAGGGTTGGGTTGGGTTGAGTTAGCATTTCGGGTAGGGTTGGGTTCATTTTTCTGAACCCGAACTGAATCGGTTCGGTTTTGAGTTCATGGCAAAACCTTCGGGTTGACCCGAGCCAAATTAAAATATATAAAATATATTAACAATATTTATTTTTGTATTGATGGGTTTGTCAGAGTGGTACTGGGTATAATCTAAGAACACTCACGCTCGAGTTTTCGATGCCAGCCAAATACATGTTTTTGTTTTTACTTTTAATATATTATGTTATGTTACCATATGTATGTTTGTGAACTTTTTAATATTTTTGTTTTTACTTTTAATATATTATGTTATGTTACCATGTTTGTAAACTTTTTAATATATTTTTATGTTCCGAATAATTATAAATTGTGGGTAAATAAAATTTAAAAAAAAAAATTGACAACCCAATTCGGGTTGGGTTGGGTTGTGAAAAGTTTCGGGTTGGGTTGGGTTACCAATTCGACCAACCCGAACTTTTGGGTTGGGTCAAAAAAATCTCTCGACCCATCCCGGACCATGTACACCCCTAATGAAAATTATGAATAAGATTTAACAAATTTCTAATTATATATATATATATTATTAATAATTTTCTTATAATTAAGACAAAATCATTACGAATTTTAAAGTATAAGAACTAAATTTTTACCAACCTTCGACAGTAATCGAGGCCTATTAAGCGTCGTTCAACCTAGCAACTCGCTCTATGTCATCTCCAATGCCCAACTTGCATGTGGCTTGTGGAAATCATACAGTTCACATGCAGCTCCCCCGATTTTTATTGGCTGGCTAGCGATCGGCTTGTTAGTCAATTCAGCTTCTGTTCTTGCTCCAACCACCGTTTTAGCTTCAATCCATCCACTTGTAGTTGATTCAAGGGTTTTCAGCTCGATGGAGTCAATTGTTGGGTTTTATGTCCTAAAACTCATAGTTTGTAAACAAAGATATATTCTATTTTCAATAAAGTTATTATTGATGTTTATTCAGTAAAAAATTGTTATTGAATAAAGTGAACTTTACGATCGTTAATCTAAATCCAATAAACTAAGAACACTCTGGCTATAGTATGATTACTTGAACTATATGTAGAGACATAAGAGTGGATCAAGTTCAAGTATATAGTCAAAATGATCTATAGTATAAGGATAAGGCTGAGTACCTTATTCTGGGGACACTATGGATGCGGCCCACTTTTGTATATGATATAAACAATGTGATCACTAAATTGTACATGTGGAGACATGTGAGTGGGGGCGTCCTATGCAATGAGTATTGCATAAGATCGGACCATGAAGAAAACCACTCTCACTTTATAATGTCGTTTACTGTTGAGACTGATTTTCTTTTCATTCGATAACCTAGGTAACTCGGTTTTAATCCTGAGCTAACCATGAACTCCTGTTTATTCGGAATTATCCTTAGATTTGCATGGGTGAGAGTGGCTCTAGTTCGCCGACTCAACAGGCCTCCCATTTCAGGGGTAAGACTGGGTGAATGGCTGGGGACGTGGGGTGCAAGACGGAATTCACTCCTACCCACTTTTAGGGATAGAAGAAAGGTAGTTCCCTTAAGCACTGACTCCAGGTCTTGAACAAGGGGCCCCACCCTCTCATTGGCCTGAGAGGGATTCGGTTTACTGGTTGGACCACAAACCAATTGTTTATTAGAGGATCAGTGAGACATAAGGAACAAGAAGTAACTTCAGGGGTAAAACGGTAAATTGACCCAGCTCTAGTTACGAACAACCTGTGAAGGATCGACTTACTAATCATGGTTATATCAGATGGACAGAAATATATCTATAGTGAGGGGAGTGCAACTACTAGGCTATAGTGGAGTGTCCTAGTAGTTAACGAATGTTGGTTAACCAGGTTAATGAGTTTAATCGGTTAATCTTGAATCGTTGGAGCCCATGATCTATAGGTCCATTAGGTCCCTCTGCTAGCTCATATCGGACTAAACCATAGAACAGTGTGACGAGTGAGTTCGAAGTGTTCGAATTCAAATTAGGGAATATGCGTTACATATATACGATATATTTAACCGCAATTTTATTTTATTTACGAAATAAACGAAAAGAGAGAATCTGAGATATTTAAATAAGATTTAAATATCTTAATCAATTATGTGTCGGAATTGACTGGGATTGGCATTTGAATTAATATTAAATATTAATTAAATAGTTTAATTAATTATTTAATGTTACTTTAATTTGAAATTCATTATTCAAATTAATTGTTGAATTAAAATGAAGAAAGTCAAAATGTTGACTTTCATCTAATTAAAATGAAGAAAGTCAAAATGTTGACTTTCATCTAATGGAAAAATCATGTTAGTGGAATTTTGAGGTGTCAAAATTTGGTTTAACCAAACTTGCATGTTTGCCAAATAAACCCCACAAGTTTGAGTGGAATTTTGAGTGTCAAAATTTGGTTAACTCAAACATGCATGCTTGCCACATAATCCCAAACATTTGAGTGGAATTTTAAGTGTCAAGATTTGGTGATCTCAAGTTTGCATGAACATGCAAACTTGACTCTTTAAATAGAGTGATCATGATACTTGGAAGGGATTCTTCATCTTGATGAAAAACCTCTCACAAGCACTCTCTTTCACGTATACAAAATCCCTCCCAAGTTTAGTCACTCACCGGATTCCACAATCCCGTTCTAAGGCCGGAGAATAGTGGAGAAGACACTAGTGGTGGTTCGAAATCGGTTCGTGAGGCAAAAGGAGTTTGAACTACAAAAGGTTAGTATTTAAACTCATTAAGTTTTAATACTTATGAACATGCTAGTCATTTACAATAATTGATGTTCTAAAAGTGCCTAAGATCCAAATTGCTTCCGCATGTGTTATAGTAACACCATCATCAATTCGGTGATTTTTGGACCAAATTAAGCCTAATTCAAGACTATTCAGGATATTCAGGTTATTCTATCTATGTTAGCTCGATAGTTAGGTAGTTGTGGCTTTATCAATGAGTTTTAAGATCGATTCCTCGTACATTTTGAATGTCATGTGTGAAATTGAACTTCATTGAGTTTAATTTAAGTTTTGGTTATTTCATGAAAGTCGAGATAAATTGGACTAAGGTTATTGAAGTAAGAGTATTTATTGTTGGAATGATTGTTGGATGCATGAATAACACATCTCGGAGATTAAAATTATGTGTTAATTGAATGGAATGATTCTTTATAATTTATGTGATACGTGTGCGCTCGTGTGTGATCGATCATGACTTTATATGATTATGTATATGTTATATAAGACATCATGACCTAGAAATGTCTTACGCAGATAGACATAGTAACGACCCTCAAATGGCAACCATCTGGTCACATGAGGGTTAATATAGACAAGTGTCATGGTGCGACCGAAGAGGATGATGTATCATCCAACACATCAAGAAGAGTGTATTAAAGCTAAGTTGAGGCATAAGCGAGATTGGAGGCAATAGGTAGACAAGAGTGACAAAGATAAGCTTGAAGAAAGCAGGGTAAGGCCTCGAGCCGAAACTTCAAAAGTAGGGATTTTGATATGCGACTTTGGAGTTAAGTATGAAAGATGAAAGTTTATCAAATTTGGTGTCAATCGGACAGCCGACGTACACTCCACGGCACTATATGACCGATCGCCAAATTCACGTCTACTTCTGTCATACAAAAAATGCCTTAAAATGTACTATAGCGGGACACATGGTGTTAGCTCTCTACCACTCCTGGACCTTGTGGCCTATGTGAGCTACCCCACAACACATATATGTGTTATGGTGTGGGCGAATGTTGCAAGACGAGCATCTTGGACATCTTCCTTTAAAAATTACTTTTTCGAGGACAGTGTTGGACAACATGGGTGTGTTGGCATTGCGTCCTATAGCCCATGAGTCAAAGGTTGGTGATATGAACCACGATCAAGGAATTTTCATACCTCAAGGTCCAATTACAAGGACGAGAGCCAAGAAGCTACAACAAACTTTGTACACTTATATTCAAGCTATTCAAGCTATGATTAGCTCATCAAATAAAATTCTAGAAGACGTTGGAGACCTCCCTTATATGTTGTGCAAAGTTGAGCTTCAAGAAAGAGATGCATTAAAGCACTTAATGAACTCAGTTGAATTTATGAAACTAGTGCAAGGATTAAACACATTTCATTTGTTGCACTATTTAATTATAATTTAAATATTTGTTTGTCAATATTTAAGCTAGTTTTTAAGTATAGGAGAATATAACCCACGTAGGTTACCATATTCCACCATTAACCGACCATTTTAATATGGAGGTTATGAGTATTTCTCATCTACTAGCCAATTTAATTTAGGAGTTATGTGTCATAGGTTAAAGTGGTAAATACTAGTCTTATTTTCTCTGAGGAGAAACATCACATTTTGAAATTAAAAACAATAGAATTTCTATTTATTATTATTTTTATTTTTTTTTTTTGCATGGGAGAGCTAAAATTTTCTTTGCAAATTCTTGTGTTTAGAACTTGCATGATAGAGTCATTCAAGTGGTATTGATCAAACCTCTTGTAGAGTTATTCAAATCACGAGTTTAGAAACAAGTTTTCTTTACTCTTGATCTTGATCATCAAGGTAATCCGTTCCATACTTTCCCTTGATTTGATTCCATATCAATTGGTATATGAGGCTACTCTCCGATACAATATCAAAGATGGATAGATCTTCGAAGTGTCTTGACGACAAAGCGACTCATATGTCGATTCTTGAAAAGTGTGCCTCGAGTGAGTAGCAAAAGCCCATGTCCCAAGACTTGGGATGGTGTCACAAACCATGAGCCGTTTTGTTGGGAATCACAACGTCAAAATGAGATGCAACATTGCGGACATTAACCTAGAGTAGAGAAAAAGTTGAATCGGTGACTTGCCCTAGAGTACGGACAAGCTGGCTAGAGTTGCAATGAGAGAATATACATGCACAAATGGTGTATATGGCCGAACGATCTTAGTTTTCACGTGAATTGTGTTCGATTGGTGAGACAGAACCTCACCTAAGGTTTGAGTTCTGCCTCAAACTTGTTATGAGCATGTCAAGATCATAGTAGAAAAAAGTACATTAGAAAATAATTTATTAAAATTTGAAATAAAAATAATTTATTAAAATTTGTTAATTCTGGCAACTGTTAAACAGAAACAAAGAAAAATCCCCAAATAAAAGCCACTCGAACTCCATTGCCAGACTTCCCAGTCCCTCAAATCCACAAGAACACTCACTGCTCATTGCCAGGCCAGTGGGAGAATTGGAAACCCACACCACAAATTCGAACTTCGCAGCAACTAGAATGCGGCACAGATTTTCATTTACAGTATTCTCCATAATCTTCTTCGTTTTTGTTTTTGCTCACCAATCCGTTCTCTGCAAAACCTTGAAACGAGATGGTATCTTCTCATGTCCTTCTTTGCGATCTTGCTCAAGGTTTATTTGGTTGAGTTTTACTCTAGGGTTTTATTGTTCTTTCTCTTACAGTGAAAGCATTGAATGAGATTAAGGCCTCTCTCGGTTGGAGAGTGGTGTATTCCTGGGTTGGAGATGATCCCTGTGGTGATGGCCACCTTCCACCTTGGTCCGGCGTTACCTGTTCCACTCAAGGGGATTACAGAGTCGTCACTGAATTGTATGCCTATCTTCAACCGAAACTTCGATTTCTTTTCTCGTTCCCTGAAATTGTTGCTTTATCATAAATTTACAGCTACTTCATGAGACGGCTTGCTTTGGGAAGTGCGATTTTCATATTTATTTCTGATCATTTCTTTGCAGAGAAGTCTATGCGGTTTCAATCGTTGGACCTTTTCCTGTCGCGGTTACCAATCTCTTGGATCTTACTAGGCTGTGAGATTTCTTCTTTCTTTGATTTTTGTCGTAATTTCTTCTTCTTTTTACTCTAACCATGGGGATTATGAACTGGGAGATTGATACGTGGATATGCTTTCTTGACATTCATCAATTGAATTCATCCTCGTGCTATACTCTTGTACATTGTTTCTGTCTTCTGATAACGAGGAGCCAATTTCTAACAATTTCATATTCGACATTTAGACTTCTGTGTTACGTATTTTTTTTAAGATTTTCGCTCTTAAAACACTTCATTTTAGCATAATTTGTAGGATAAATACAAGTTTTTGAATTTGCTAACAGTCTGGTTTTTGGGTTTGAAATTTGGGTTTGTTTTCTTATTATTTCTGGCTTCATCTTTCTTAAGAAAACATTTGAACTCTAAGCCAAATTATCCTAGTTTCGTTTTTGAAAACATATGTAAACGAAAACAACGAAACAAACAAACCCCCATATGGAGTAGTATTGACAAACTTGATTTTCAAAAACCAAATGAAAATCAAACATGTCCTACATTTTTTTGATATAGATTTTGGCTATGATTCTAAAGAACTTTGAAAGTAGATCAAAACACAGAAACGGTAGTAAATAAGCATAATTTTTGAAACAGAAAGGTTATTAAAATGGGCCGTTATGATGTTCTAAGTAGTTTCGCTCTTTAGCCAACTCTTGCATTTTCACATCCCAGTGATTCACTAAGCTATATATAATTATTGCTGGATACAGACATTCTTTTGCTTCGAATGCCATCTAGTGTTATTTTCTTTATTGTAGATTCATTAACCCTTTTTATAATTTAAATGGAAAATTGCACAATGTGAATTATGAAGTTAGTTACAATAATACCCTTGAACTTTTAATTTGATCAATCAACCTCATGTACGTTGTTAAGCGTTGCAATTACACCCATGTATTTTTAACTTGGTCTGTTAGTCCCTTTACTTTATTAAGTACTGCAATAAGACTCCTTTGCAACACTTAACAAAGTGGAAGAGGCTGATTGATCAAATTAATAATTCATGGGTATGATTACAACATTTAAAAACCAATACTTAACAAATTACATGGACTGGTTGATCAAATTAAAAGTTTTAGAGTGTGATTGCAACAAACCTTATAGTTCAAGGGTGGTTTGTGCAATTTTTCCTAATTTAAATTAAAGGGGTTAAGAGGAGTATCTATTTGCACCTCTTCAAGATAGTTATGATTTGTATGCCTGCGTTTGTTCTTATAACAGGGATCTTCATAATAACAAGTTGACTGGACCAATTCCTCCTCAAATTGGACGGTTAAGACGCCTCAAAATACTGTATGTCCATGTGCATTTTTTAAAAATCATTTATCTGGTTCAACTATGTATGTGATATGTACATGTGGTGGTTCATGATTCAGTTGCTGAAATCTCACGTTTTGTGTTTTTTTTTTTAATCTGCCTAGTTGATATATAGTTTTATGTCTTCCCTTTCTCAGTAACTTAAGGTGGAATAAACTTCAAGATGTCATCCCTCCCGAGATTGGTGCGCTAAAGAGTCTAACTCATTTGTGAGTAATTTGAGTTTCTACTACACAGTTTGATCTATATATCTTTTCATTTTCATCTATTCACATCTGTTGCCATTTTGAGATCATGCAGATATTTGGGTTTTAATAATTTCAAAGGGGAAATCCCCAAGGAGCTTGCTAATCTTCGGGAGCTTCGCTATCTCCATTTAAATGAAAATCGCCTTTCAGGGAGAATTCCTGCTGAACTGAGCACCCTCCCCAATCTTCGTCACCTGTAAACTTCTGTTATTTGGATCATTTTGTTATGGAAAACAATAGAATATAGATGTTTATATTTGACTTGACATTTTGATTTTGTAAGGGATGTTGGTAACAATCATTTAGTAGGAACCATCAGGGAACTTATTCGCATCGAAGGTTGTTTTCCATCGCTCCGAAACCTGTAAGCCGTGTGAAGACAGAAACCATCTTAGTTAATTTTGTTTGAAATACTTCTTGTCATTAGTTTATTTTTATTTCTGTATGTAGGTACATAAACAATAATTATTTTACGGGAGGAGTTCCATCACAGCTTGCAAACCTGACTAATTTGGAAATCCTGTAATCTACTGACTTTTAGCTCTCTATCTCCTTCCTATCATCAGTTTTTTCTGACCATTTGTTTTGTTGGGTGTAGGTACCTCTCCTACAATAAGATGTGTGGAATCATACCACCTGGGGTAGCTCATATTTCCAAGTTGACTTATCTGTAAGTCTGTTCTTGATCCTTCTTCAATTTCCATATTTAATATTTGGTTGAATCTGAATTTATGTTACGCTTGTAACTGTTATGAAGTTAGTAATTGCAAAATTTTCCCTTTCTAACGGGCAATAATTATATAAAAAAACTCTTTTAATAAATTTGTTATAATTTTCATGAAAATTACTATTTTTAAAATCACGCATGGGCTTGTTTGGGGATAATTAAGACACTGATTTTAGCACGATTAATTTGTTTATCATTAATTTATTAGAAGTAATTTTCATATAATCATTTTGATGTTTGGGTTTGACATTTTTAATATCTTAGGACATGTTTAAGCTAAGTGATTGAATTATAATTAGTCTTATACAAGTGTTTAGTTATAATTAATTATGAGAACCCACAGACTAGTTGTTTTGTTAGGACATGGGAGAGTGGTTTTGGAATAGAAAAATTCATTTCTTTTTTCCTTCATATGATCATTTGTTTCCTTCCTTCAGTGTCCTTTTATGAACTGCGAAGGTTTTAATTCTAGGTACTTGGATCACAACCAATTTAGTGGAAGAATCCCTGATGCCTTCTATAAACACCCGTTCTTAAAAGAGATGTGAGCGTCTTCTGTACCCTCAATTCTGAACTTAAATTTCATATCAATTGTTAGGCTGTTAGTTATTTTTCTGAGGCCATGTTCTTCATAGGTACATTGAAGGAAATGCGTTTCGGCAAGGCGTGAAGCCGATCGGTATCCATAAGGTTCTTGAAGTCTCTGATGCAGAATTCCTTGCTTGATCGGTAAGTCGAATCAAGACTATATAGCTATCTTGTTTAAATTTAGTGTGTTGGCCAAATTTGGCTCTGGATGATGGCCATTATAATATATCTATCTATATGGAAGTAGGTAAAGGCTGTGCAATGTATATATAGGAGCATGATACATTTGTTGGAACTAAACCATATTTGTCCTAATAGAATGTAAAGTGAGTTTATCCACTTGTCCTAATTGAGCATTATTCAAAGCTGAGGAATCAGGATTTGCTGAATTTGAAATATTTTAGTTTTAAAATACAAAATTAGCTAAGGTTTTCACTTCCTTTCGGGTTCAAATATTGGTCGGTATAATAGGTTTACTTTGAAAAGTTTCATTTTTGCCCTTGAACTTTGAAATTTTGAGATATTTTCATTATAACGAACCCTAAAATGTTACTGTTAAGAATATTTAATAGTAAATTATAGTTTATCATATTTAATATTTTATTATAGATAAATATCTAGATAGATGTCTTCTGAAGTATCTTTTCTTATATTATATCCATCTAATTTATTTGATTATAAATAAGATAACTCACCATTTAGGTGCGGAGGATTAAGCAAACATTCTCAGTTGCCTTATGTTCTTTCGGATTTGAAAAAATTAAATGTTTGACTTGATATTCTCAATATATATTATAAAGAAACTCCGGTGAAATTCAGACTCCAAACCGCCATTTGGAGCCGTGAATTTTTTTTTCTCTCTCCTGATTTTCTTCATTTTTCACTATTTTATTTATTTATTTACATTGTTCTTGTTTTTCAAGCATTTTCTTTAAAGTTCAGACCTTTGAAGGCTTTTAATAAAATTTTGGAAATTTGGGTTAAAAAAAAAAAAAGAAAAAAAAAACCAGATAATTAATACCTCATCGGGACTTAGGTGCTACAAGTCTGGAAAAATTTCTTAAACAATGATGCCAACATGTATTTAAATAATATAAATCAACAATAAAACGTTCAATCTTATTTATATACCATATTTTTAATAACATGATCCGATAATAGTGAAGATTATATTAATGGTGTAAGTTTTAAATCTTATAATAAATAATCTCGAGTATGAGATGAAAATACAGAAAATATACAAATTTAAATAAGTAAATAATAACAAAAAGTTAAATAAATAAATTTAAAAAAAATGTAATTTTAATTAATTAGAAATATAAAAGATCAGGGTGAGAAATTTGTTTATTCAACTCTTCCAAAACCAAGTGAATATCACCAATTTGGAGGTGGGTTTTATCCCCTGCAATGAACTCAGTGACAACTCCATTGACTTTAATGGAGCTGCAACCAGGTACCTTCTCAACCCCTTTCAACTTCATCATCTTCCTCACTCTTTTAGCATCCCCATGCTTCCCCAAAGCAGCATACATATTCGAGAGTAGAACGTAAGCCCCACTATGTCTTTCCAATTCAAACAGCCTCTCAGCAGCACCCTCAGCCTGCTGCATTTCCCCATGCTTACAGCAAGCACTCAGAAACGCCCTCCAAGCCACTGCTTCCTCTGAAGCAGTGGCTGTGTTTGGAAGTCTCTGTATCACTCCCTCCGCTTCCTCGAACCGCCCAGCTCGACTCAGCAGGTCGATTATGCACCCGTAGTGTTCAGCTTTTGGCTCAATTTTGTGTATTGTACACATTTTGTTCAGTATCTTCAAGCCTTCATTGGCCATGCCTGAGTTGCTACAAGCTGCCAAAATGGCTATGAATGTTATGTCATCTGGCTTGATTCTTGCCTTCTCCATCTCCTTGAAGAGCTTCAGTGCGCCTTCTCCATCTCCATGCATTGCCATTCCTGAAATCATTACGTTCCAACAAATGGTATCTCTCTGCGGCATTTCATCGAACAGGTGCCTGGTCATGTCTAGATGCCCACATTTTGCATACATATCCATCAGCCCAGTGCTCACTCGCAGAGTTAATGGCAATTCGAGATGACTCAAATACCTGTGAATCCAAATCCCAATGTCAAGAGCTCCCATGTGAGCGCAAGCACAAAGGATTGTCACAATTATGGCTTCATCAGGCTCTACTTCAGTCAGCTGCATCAGACGGAACATGTGCAGCCCCTCCTTGAAGCAATTGTTTTGCACATACCCAGATATCATGGCGCCCCATATTCCCCTATCTTTGATTGGAGCTCGGTCAAACAATCCTCTTGCAGTGTTCACATCACCCATCTTTGCATACCCATAAATCATAACCGTCCACGACACAGCACTTAGCTCAGGCATTTCGTCGAACACCTGTCCTGCATCTTTCATGTTACCGAACGCGCAATACATAACAAGCAAAGAATTACCCACAAATACATCCAATACAAAACCCAATTTCACAGCACAAGCATGAACCGACTCTCCGAGATGAAATTTTTTTATCCTCGCGCAAGCTTTTAGAACGTAAGGATGAGTATAACTATCAGGGGCGATCTCATTTCTTCGCATTGCAGAGTATATAACAATGGCATTGAGAAATTCACCTCGTAGAAGAAAGGCTTTGATCATGGTGTTGCAGATGCAAATGGTTGGGTGTTGAATGTGTTGGAAGAGTTTCAATGCATGAGAAAGGCTGCCATGGCGTGGTTCTGCACAAAAATCCAACAATCTGCTTAACGCGAAGCTGTTGCTGCCGAGTCCAGATGTAAGAACCTGCGCATGAGCTTGCTTTAGCTGCTTCATATTTCTGCATTTTTGCAGCAATAAAAGACATCTCGTAGAACTATTTGACATGGGGAGCGCCTTCAATGGCTACCATCTGATCTGATTTCTTCTTAACTTACGATAAAATGTATGGATCTATTGGTAACTCTCTCCATTGCTTTATCGACCAAAATCAACTTCTGCTCCTTCCTCAATCAGAAGCTCACACAGTTCTGAGTCCCCTGTTCTAAGCTCGTGTTTGACCAGAAATCCTGACCCGTTAACCCGCGCACGACTCGGTTCAGCACCTACAACTTGAACCGACCGGCCTGCCCTCTCATGAGCTTATGCGTGTGGCTGTACGCGTGGAAATGCTTCCAGTTGGGCGTGAGGGCGCGTAGAGGGCGTGGATGCTGTGTTTTCGTCATCTTTTTCATCCCGATTTTGATACTAACCCTCATTTTACTTGAATTAAGATCTACGAGTGAGTTTTGAAGAAATTTAGAGCCTCTAACTAGCTGAAAGACAATGGGAGAGGACGCTTCATCTTGATAAGTAACCACACGGACTCTATGTAAGTAATTATTGTACGGACCGCTAGTATGCTAGCATGCGAGCATTCCTCACTTTAGGTGGTTAGAATATACATGTTTAAGACTTCAAAAGGACAATTTTAGATGAGAATGTATTATTTGTCTGTTCGAAAAATTACCATTATACCCCTATGATGAGATTACGAGATGCATGATGATTTTATATTTACCGCAAAGAACTAGTAAGAGAAAATGCATGATTAGATTGTGAGCTTAGCAATATCGACAGTATGCTAGGTAAGGTGTAAGAAATTACCAAAATGCCCCTATGATGATATTTGTGATGAATGCTATTTTATATGTTTTCCACTGTGTTAGAAAGGAGAATGATTTATTGCGATATATGTTCCAGGTGATTGATGGATGTTATCTCCCCGTTGAACTTGTTTGTATGAATGGTTTTGCTTATGTGATTAGTACTATAGATGATTGATGAAAATATCTACCTAGTAAGTTATGCTTACATGAAGAGATTATGTTTCCTGTGCTTTAGGTGAGATCGATAGAAATATCTCCCTAGCAAAGCATGCATGAGTGAACCAAGTTAAGAATAGGATGCTAAAACTAAACCAATTTTTACGTTGACCGAGGTCATTACATTTCCTACAGACCGAGTACCCTAAGATCGTGAGAGGCGATCATAAGTCTTGACCTGAGGATTGGTTTAGCTCGAGTGACCTAAAAATGCAAGATGCGATATAAAAACCTAGAAGCCCCAAAAACCTCATAAATCTCGACGACACCAAAGGGAAATTATGAGAACTTATGAGTTTGCTAGCAATGTTGACAAATCAATTTGAGGAGTTACTATTGTGTGTAGAATGAAACCCAGACAAGTCGATAGGGGACAAGGGACTAGATAAATAGTTGATTTGAAGAGTCACTATTGTGTGTGGATTAAAACCACCTTGAGAGGGGACGAGGAACTACATAAACAAATGACATAATTAATTGCTACTTTGTGTAGAATGAAATCTATCGTGTGTAAAATATAACCTGCCGTGAAGATGGCTAGGGGCGCACGCGGGTCGTCGAATTGGTCAGGTCGTGTTCTTGTGTGCGCGGGTTGCTGACTGGGTTGTGTAACGTTGTGGGTTGATGCAGATGGGTATCCGACCTAAATTCGAGTATGATAGACCTCTTCTTCCTCTCCCGATTTCTTAAAAAACTGACTGCATTTCTCTCTCTTCCCAAGAGTTTTAGGCATCCTTCTCCACCGTTCTTTTGTTTAGATCTCGGCTATTGTGAGATTGTATTGGCTTGCCTTACACTCTCATGACGTCGTAGTGCCTCGTACGTACCTACAAACGTGATTATTTTTACATTTCAGTTTACCAAAATTGTATGTTCACTGGCGTTGAAGGAAAAACCCAAGGGATGATGTGGGCACGAGTATCTTACCGTTTGTACGCTCAGAGTCGTTGGTTGTTTACTACCCAGTGTGTCTCGCTCTTTATATCGTGCTAAACACAAGTTCTTTAGTCTTGTCCGCTCGTTTTAGTCTCATTCTATCATATAATAAGGACGTATTGAGTGGGTAGAGTGGGGTTGAGGGTGATTTTAAAAAGGGAGTGATTTGGGTTGGGTCGTGCGATATCTCGTGGCTGCACCCACCGGAAATCGATTTCTGGCGATGGTTGACTGTCTTTTTTTTAATCTATTATACTGCTACATGCATGTTAGGCCGTGCAAGGCAATGACTATATCAATGTCAGATGGGATAGGTTGGGAAATTGGGCAGGGATGAGGACGGAGAGTATAATCCTCATCCCTGCCCTATTTATCTAACTGACAAAAATCTCTCCTCACTCCCTCCCCATTTCCTGTATCAATAGGGAATCTCCGCCCTCTTCGTGGCAAGTCCCCACTAGGCCCCGACACCGCGGGTTAAATAGATATATCTAGTCGATATAATATGGACAAGGTTGAGTGTCTTGTCATGGTAACACTATTGATCGTCCTAGTTTGTAATTGTTACATATTATTAGATCTAAATCATTCATAATGACATGCGAGTGAAAGTATCCTATACAATAAATTTATATAAGACTGACTATGAAATATTTAATCTCTTTTATAAATTCATTAATTTAGAATATTAATATTTTATAGAAAGATTATTAAGGATGTAAGGCTTGTCCTTTGATTGGTATGCATGAGAGTGACTTTTATAGTTGAGATTTGTATGCATGAGAGTGACTTTTATAGTTGATTCAATAAAAACTAGTTTAGAGACTTGACCAAATAGGGAGCTGGAGACATAATTTCACGAGATGAAACATAGACCACATTAACCAGTAATAACATACACAATTGTTCGTATATGAACATTTATTTGTCATATCATCATTCATTTCAATAGCTCATAATTTTATATATTATGGCATTTGTTATTCATACATCAAACAATTCATCCAGCCAATCAAGTAGGCATCCATCGATAAGATCACTTACCTCAAAGAACAATCAAGTAGGCATCCATGAGTAAGATCACTTACCTCAAAGAACAATCAAGTAGGCATCCATCAATAAGATCACTGACCTCAAAGAACATCAAAGAACAATCAAGTAGGCATCCATCAATAAGATCACTGACCTCAAAGAACAGGCATCCATCAATCGGATCACTTACCTCAAAGAACAGGTGAGACCCCGTCAACAGAAACGGTTGATTTTATTTATTTATTTATTTATTTATTACAATTACATATCATTCTTTTCCAACTTTTTGAGTTCTTTTTAACATAATGATAAATGTATAACATGGGCATATATGTAAATTTAAATGTCTACGTACACCTCAACTGGACCAACTGGTTTGGGCCTTGATATGTATGTAACTTTTGAAAAAAAGTAGACATTTTTGTAAAGTAGAACTATAAAAGATTTCAAAAAATTAATTAATGGGTCGTCAAACCATTAAACGTGGATGGAAAAGTATGCATATTTCATACAACCCCAAAATTTTCTCTATAACAGGCAATGACCAACTTGTATAAGGTTAGGTAATACAATTGATGAGTTGGGCCCAAAGCTTCATTCAATCAAACCAACCAAAGATCTTCAAAATATAGAACTCCAGATTGGTTGGTTGTTCAAAGTCAGAAGAATTAAGAAAAGCAGTACACAAAAAGATGTTAAACAAGACATTTCATGAAGTTATATCACTCATAAGCTTTTCCAGAGCATGGAGTGCAAGGTAAAATATGAACAAAGATGGCAATGCAAACAGTAGAGTGATTAGCAGGTATAGCAGCAAGATGAGTGCACTTCCAGGGATTACAAAAATGACAATCACAACAAATATGACAACCAGTAGAAACTTGAAGATTAAATGGACGGCGTAATCCAAGTGTTTATGGAGAAACAACCGCCATCGCTGCCTCCCTATTCCAGGTAGCCTCGCAGACGCTGTATCGGTTTCTGAAGTCCGAGAAAAAACTGGTTGATTATCCCCATTGAAGGAATGTTCGAGTTTTCCCTCATTACAATTGAAGCTCTCAACCATCCAAAGAAGAATGAAGTTCTTGCTGGGGAACTTCAGGTTCCCCTTGTACACGACCCTTAGCGACAGCTGATGGCACCAAGGACAGAAGATGAAGATCGGGACTCGGATTTGACACGATGCTACTTTCAACACACACCCTTGAAGGCCTAATACACAGTTTTTGCATAGTGAATGACCACACCATAAGACATAAGGTATGTTCTCCACAATGTTAAAGGATTCCCAGCATATCGGGCATTCCAGTTCTTCATCTCTACTACCTTCTGAGCATACCTCGTCGTCATCCGAGCACTCCCAGAAAACTTGCTTCGAAACAGCTGAGTTTTTCTTGGATCGAATGCCAGCAATGGCATTCGAGGCCATCTTCCACATCCTGACAGAACAATTGTTTCAAGAACATGACATCTGGAATAGATGTTCATGTATGAAACAAAAACTACTTGAAACAAGTCTTACACAGTTTACTTTTCCCAATATTCACTCCAAGAAACTGCACTCCTCAATCCCAAACAACACAGTTCTAAATGACAGATGCAACAAAAGAGCTACTTGTTGGTTGTAGATCTTAATAATATCTTTACAGATTTTGAAAATTTTGGTACCTCTAAAGTGAAATTGACAGTTCAAACAGATGGTTTTACTAAAACACAAAAAGATTTAAACCATCTCCCACCTATCCAAACTCAAAACAATAAAAATAAACAAATCAAATGGTATAAATTCATCATTTGAATCGAAAATTTTAGATAAATAAGTACATATTTCTTCCAAAGATTCCAACATTATTCACTCCTTAATGAATAGGTCGAAATTATCTGTTAGGCGCTACTCATGAAAACTCATAATTTTCAAAATATTTAACTGGCACACTCCTTTGAAAAATCAAACAAACAAGCAATAAAATCACACAAACACTTCTATGCATGCACAATGAGATAATTATGGATCAGACAGCTGCTTCCACATTCTACAGAAGAAAACAAAAGGCCTGACAAAAATCTACAGTCAAGTCTAAAATTGCAGCGGAGCCAATGCATTTGTTCCAGGATGCAATACAGAGTCAATCGTCGATCAAAGATTCGACAGAGAAAATTCACAAAATTACTAACAACAACAAAATGCAACGGAGAAATGAAATCATTCTCACAAACCGACGAGAGAACACAAACATAAATCATAAAATCCGTAAACAGAACCGAAGGAAACATCAAAAATCAAAGATGAAGAGTGGAATATGGCGAATGCGGATTTACCTTTAGAGAAACTGGATGAACATGCATTGAGAAGGATTGAGAAAAACAAAAGAGGATCAAGAAAAGGATTTGGGAGGAAGGTCGCGATCTGCCCTCTTCATTTTCCCTCCGCCGGACCAAAGTCGAGGAAGCCGATTGCGTTTTGGAGGAGAGCGGATGAAGAAGGTTTGGAATACACATAATTTTCTTTTTTATTTCTTTTTCTTTTATTTGAAGAGGAAATGAAATTTAAATTTGAAAATAAATAAATAAATAAATAATAATAATAATAATTATTATTATTAATTAAGACTTTTGAAAACCAAAATTTAATTATAAGGTACGAATTTTGTGGAGGTTGTAATGGGACGTCGTTTTGATGTGACTGCTAAAATTGACACGTGCTTTTAAGATTCAGGAGACGAAGTCAACCAGACTGATCCATCTAGTAATGTGGTAGTAATGTCGTTTTTATTGCTACCTTTCTATATTTATTTTTCTCTTTCACTTGCCTTCCGTATTCAACCCGATTACTCAACATTGTCGAGAAACTCGGAAAGTCTAAAAATGACAATATTTACCAGTTAGTTTGAGCTTTTTAGATGAACACGATTCTCCACAATAGTATGATATTGTCCACTAAGCTCTCATGATTTTGCTTTGGAGATGGAGATAGTATTATTTGATTTGTCCACTAAGCTCTCGTGATTTTACTTTGGAGATGGAGATAGTATTATTTGATTATAAACCCATGATCATTCTCTAAACTAGCCGATGTGGGACTTTCATCATTGTTACATATGGTATTCAATCCTTATTTCATTTCTTTAGTCTATATATATTCCCACATATCCTATATGTCTCCATCTTGTGCTCTGTGTCCCCGTTCTCTGATTTTCAATGTCTTTTGTCGGGTAAACCCCGACCACCCAACCTTAGGTAGAAAGAAAGCGAAATTCATTTTGTGACAGCTGATCAGTTATACTATACTGGGTGCGGTAGTGACACATTAAGTAACGATTTTCCACAACTCAAATGAAATGACTTAATGGAAATCCCAGGATGACCTCTCATCTATGCGCCAACGAGGAGGTTGAGTTTCGAAGTGCTGGACCTTGAAAGGGGTGGATTGGGGGTCTCATATCGATTGGAGAAGGGAACGGGTGCTAGTGAGGATGTTGGGCCTCAAAGGACCCCTTTGTATGATCCACGAATGTTAGAGAAGGGAACGAAACATTGAAAACAAAATTCTAGGTCTTATTATCAATCGAAGAATTTAGAGGTTTGATACCAATAATAGCCGTCATTTTAATATGCTAAGGATCCAAATGTATCCACAATTGAAAATTCGTTAATGCTACATTTTTCCTATATTGGTCGTACCTTATAGTATATGAATACACATATAGCACTGTTTTAGAATCTGATAGACATTAAAATTTTATAAATATTATGACCCAATCAATAATTTGCTTCATATACCCATCACCAATACATAGCAAGACTCATTATGACACGAGCTTTTGCGCATGGAGCTATATTTTTTTGTTAGAGATTACAATTCAGAACATAATGAGGTGGCAAGAATGTTAAACCATAAACAAGTTATCATATTCCATTTAAGTTGGTTCCTAGGTTCGGGACTTTATGTTCATAATTTTGATCTTTGTTTTGTTTCGTTATTCAAACAAAATTTGATTACTTTTAATTATTTAAATAAGAAATCTCCACAAATATTATTGAATTAAAATGGAGTATCAAGTAGATTATGGTTCAACAAAGATGTGGTTTAAATGATTTTATTGAGATAGAATAATAGATCAATCAATAGAGATTAGAGAATGACACATAATAAGATCAAAGTAAATGACCATAGTGGGCGAGATATGTGTCTGCCAACCATTTACCTAAAACAATCTCTGTTTCCGTGTTAAAATGGCCATGATCCCACGAAAAGCCTTCAAATGTGGTCAAGTTTATAGGCAACTCCCAAGAGTCAATAGTAATGATGTCTGGAAGCTCCTTTTGGACTGCATCTTCAGCTGCTCTCACTGCCGGCAAGTTATGAGTATCGTGCTTCATAAAAAAGTCATACATGGATATCTTAACAATAATGACCGGTAAAAATCTAGGTTTTATATCATTGCGGATGTCGGTGATGAACTTCTTTAAGTTATCTTTGTATCTTTGAGCGGTGTCATTCATAGCCGCATCGCTTTCTCCTTGATACCAAAACAAAGCACGCACAACTCCACCTTCTTTTTCTGATGTTTTAATTCGTTCAATGAAATTTTGGTAAAAAGTTGCACTAGGATTGCTAGGGTTTTTTATCCATTGTTCAATTAAAGTGCCACCTCTAGCACAAGGAACTAAACCCACGGTGCCTGCCTTTTGTCCAGCTTTTTCTTTGAACTGGTGAGCAAACGGTATCCCCGGACCAATCCCTGGAGTGTGACTAATGTCAATCCCCAAATGGAGAGGTTCATGTGCTATCTCCCATTGGCGCTCAGGGTTCAACCGTAGGATGGATGGGTCAGATTGACACTCTAATGGGACCTTTCCATCCCACACAAGTTTCCCGTTTTGAATTTTCTCTACCCCACCTCGACCAGCCATGTTGCTCTGACCGGCAAGGATGAATATGTTGGTGGGAGAAGTAGCCCCTGAAAGGGAAGGGCTAAACAATATCATACACAACAAGATTGATAGTTTTATCCAAACCATTTTGACCCCTTGTGTCTGTCTAAAAGAATTGATAACTTTTTGTGTCTATTTGCACAGACACAACTACTCTCCCGTTACAACGCTTATCACTCTCCTTCTATTTTATAATTGATCTAATCTATGCTTCTCCATTCCTTTGTGAATGATCCTCACTTTTTATATTAATTTTGATTCTATTTTTAGTATTATTTAATTTTCAAAATCAGTTTCAATCGTCAATATTTGTGGATTGAGAGTATTTTTCGATCTTAATAGTCTTAGATCACACCTAATTTGTCTAATTTGTCTAATATATCTATATATAGAAGTATAAAAATAAATTTTCAACTATGAATTTTATTTTTATTTTTATTTTATTATTATTATTATTATTATTATTTTTTATCAATCTTGTCTCACGTGTCTTTTTCAATAGAATAGACGTTAAAATATATTAGAAGATTTAAGTTTTGTTGGCTACCCAAATAAACTCTAAGCTCCTTCTGGTAAATGGATGAATATTGTAGGTTAAACTAAACTTAGGAACGTTCAACCAAAGCGAGCTTAGGTGTACCAAGGAGAGTTTAAACTATCAATGAGCTAGGTTTGACGAATTTTTTTTGATGCATCAATAACACGTACTCAATGGCTGTATGTTCTATTATTTATGTTATATGATCTGAATGAACAATGTATTATATGTATATACTTTCTTTTATTTTTTATTATGACTGCCATGTTGATGAGACTATGTGAATGCTCTTTGAGACACTATGATGTATCATGTATGATACGAATGAATGAAATATCACAAATATGCATGTACGTCTTGTATAGAAGTTACAACATGACTAATACGAAAGTATTCTATCNTAAAAAAAAAAAAAAAAAAAAAATCAGCGACTCCAGCTGACCCACGACACCACGCTCCAAAACACCCCAACACCTTCTGTTGTTTTTGGAAGGCTTAAGATTTACAATACATAGAAGAGAGAGAAAATGAAAAGGGGAAGTTGCAGACGAACCAGGTGGAGAAGAAGGATCCAATGGATCCGGGTCGGACCCAAGCCCACAGATGTAAAAACCTAAATGTGCACGCGGCCCACTACACAAATACAGACCCGAAGTCCACTACGACCCGAAGCCCACCTGAGAACACGACCAATCATACGGCCCACTTGCAGCAATACTTGGAACAACCTCAAAGGACGAACTCAAGCAGTTAAAATGAGGGAGAACACCGGCTAAGGCCAACCAAGCAGGTGACTTTACTATCGACATGGTTATATTTAATGTTGGGTGTTAACACGTGCTCCATGGTTTTGCACATGTCATATAGTTGATACTCGTGAATTGTTTATGAAACGTTATGACTATGATATGATATGTATATGTTTGGATATGTGATAGGTATGATAACGCTTATGGTATGATGTGTAAAATGATATGTTTGACATAGGATATGAGAAGGATGTGATAAGTGTCAGTGTAATGGTAAGACCAAGATATGTTTATAAAACGATATGGTTAAGTTATGTATAGCAAACAATATGGTTAGATTATGTATAGTAAACGATATGATTATGATAGATTGATGAGACGATATCGTTAGGATACGTTCAAGCAACGGTATGGCTAAGAAACGTTCATGAAACGATTTGAATAAGATGTGTTCATGATATTATTAAGATATGTTGGGAAACGATATGACTACGTTGTGCTCATGAAATGATACACCTATGATATATATAAGAATGTTAAGGCTATGATAAGTTAGGGAACGACATGACCACAAATTGTTAACGAAATGATATGATCATGATAGGATAAGGGAATGACGAATATGTATATAGATAGTAAAATTGTATGAGAACAATATGATATAGGTTATGGTACGATATATGTGATTATTGACATGTTTATGATATGATATAATGTGAACCAATATGTTAGGGATATGTTATGTGATTGTTATGATACATGATATGATATGATATGATATGGGAATGATGAGAATTGTTATGTCAAGTATAAAAGTGTTATGTTATGATATATGTATGCAATATGAACGAAATGATATGATTGACATGCAAAACGAAAAACTAACATGAAATATAACTTTGGTATTCGCATGCAAAATACGATAAATGATATGATAAACGATATGAGAAATGACATGGGAAATGATATGATATGAATAAGCCACTAGCGGGATTGTGTATTAAATAATAATGAAAATGAAAAAATGTTGGGACCTCACGCATTATTGTGTGTATGGCATTGGGGGATACACCTATTCCTTCACGATATTACGGACGCGTAGAATACTAGGTGGGAGAATGTTCATTATATTTTTTCATAATGCTGCCATGACGGTCACTATTTCTAACGGGTGTCCGGTATCAACAGCTCCCGAAGAATGCTCGCCCGACCAAAAAGGGGGTCCAGAAGGTGTGCAAACCGACTGGTGGGTTCATACTCGCACGTATAGACCATGTGTAGGAAAATTAAGTACACATCCCAATTGTCCGTTAGAATGCCTACTGTAATGACCCTAAATTTCTACATACTCAGAGTAGCTACTAACATCTTATGCTCATCTCTAATGCAGAAATATAATTTTTGAAAGAAAATATCATCTAATAATATAAATGTCGAAAACATTTAAAACATCATTTTCTCTAGAAAATACTGACATGGTGTTACGTGTTTAAATACGAAATACTGAAATTTAGAGAAAATAAAAACAAATACAAATTCATTTAAAGTGATGAAATGCAAAACAACCCATTCAAACCTAAGACTAGGAATTTAAATATGAGTCTATCCTATGCACGTGCCATAGTCTCTGTTCACGATGCCGCCGTCCTCCGTACATGTGCACCTTGCCTTTACTTGAAAAATGATGTGGTACATGGCCGGAGTATTTCGAAAAATACTAAGTAAGCGGCCCCACTATAATAGGGGGCCGTGCAAATGCAAACACATACAGTCATGCTCTTAAGACCTATCTCTAGCTCATCTAGGGGTGGCCTCTAGTCTAAAAAAAAAGGATGTGTAGTACTTCCCTACACACGACCCAAACGTGCGAACATGAATCCACAGGACGCTTGCACACCCCTTGGACCCTCTGGTCAAGCTAATCTGTAGTGACATCCAGAGGTCAGCCAAACCCCATAGTGTCATGCTCCACATGAACACCCTGCTCGTCATACTGTGCACGTCCCAACTCATCATCTTTAGGAGGAAGTATCCCTATGCTTATGAACATACAATATGTGTGAGGTCCCTCTAAGTCCATCTTATCATCTCTCATGACACAACTCGATAGTCTCATCTCTTTATTACATTAAGTAACACTTAGTAGATATTTATATTAATATCATTTAAAAAATTAGTTTAATCATCTCCGAATCTTCATTTTATATTCATGATTTTTACGATTAATTTTTGGCCAATTTAAATGGATTCCTACTCACTTTTTTTTTCTTAAAAAAATTCTATTAATCTTGGGATTTTCTATAACAATAACTAAAAATCTAAATAATTTTATTTTGAACGGAAGGCCAATTTTCTTTTTCTCCCCAAATAAATCTCCAATTTTTTCTTTTATGTTTTTTTTTCTCTCCCCAACAAAACCATCATTCTCGCATGGGAGGAGTTGAGGAGAGATATTTGGGGAAGGAGTTGTGTGAGAAATTGGTGGTGAGAAATGAACCTCATATATATTTGCGCAGTATTTTGAGTCTTTCAAGGTCTCGAAAATATCTTTGAATTATCATAATGGTATTTTGGTCCTTTACCATCCCAAATCTTCGTTTAATTCTTCTATTTCAATGGCCTTGTAATTTTGTATAATCCTTTTAAACCATGACATTAGCTCCTGGTACATAGTTATAAGGGTATTTTAGTCATTTTACACTACCCTTGGTTTAACCCATTCTCATAGTCTAATGGTTACCAAAATTTCGTAAATAACCTTGTCATGTCACGGTGATTCTTCGCCTAAAATTTCATGAACCACAAAACTCGTTTAGTAGGTTTTTGATTCAGGCGCTTCATTGAAATTAATGTTCACGTGGACACTAACGTTGACAAACTCACTCAACCTTAATCCCAAGATCCTCACTTTTTTTCATGATGATTGCCTTCTTCCATCAACTAGATCAATAGTTGTCCTAGTTTCCTCTGTTACATTGTCTTCCAAGTCAAATTCTCTAAACTTTGGTAAACGTTCAATAATTGACCTCTAAGCCCATACATATTTGAACCATTGTCCTATAACCATAAGGGAAGACACCACAAATTTTTTTTCCAACTCTCATGTAATACTAAGAAGGAAGCTTAACAAAATTCTTTTCTAACCATTTGTATCTTAAATTTGGGTACTTTTCTCTTATCTTATCTCCTGTTCCCGTGATCTCTTTCATATATTGGTTTTGTCTCAGTGTTTTGAGGAAGGCAATTTCTTTCTTGCTAAGGCTTTCAACTTGCAGATTTTCCTATGGCTTCCCCTCATAACTTAAGTCCTTGTTAATTTGATAGGGTTTATAATCTATTTACGTCAATGAGGTCTGTCAGGTAGTACTAGTCTATTTGTCACTGAACTTCCTGTTAATTTGTCTCCAAAATTTCATTCAAGTTAGGGTCCTTATATTTTGTTTCCTATGATCGATGTCTAGACGCATCAATTCATCTTTCTACTTGACCATTAATGTTGGTGCAACTCAAGGAGGGACTTTATGACAGATAAAGCCCTTACCAATAAGCTTTGTAATTACATCTCAAGTTCCTTTAATTCTATTGATGCCATGTTATAAGGGCTTTGGAAATACGTTCGGAAACTCATTTACTATTAGTATGTTGTCTAAGGTCTTTTCTTTTCCTCTTACATCTACGACACATGCTTATGTACCCAACCCCATTGTTGGACTAATCTCTCTCTGCTTTCATCATCGAGACTACCTTTGGGATACTCTCGGTACGTATGCCTTTAAATTTAAAGCTCGGTTCCTCTGGTGGTAAGAATACTACTTCATTTTTGTGACAATCTATACTAGCATGATTCATGCCTAGTATTACGTCGAAATCGGTCATCTTTACTACTATCAGGTCTACGCTTAGACTTTTGTTTCCCATGATTACTTGATCATTATTTACTCTATTCTTAGCTACTATGTCTACCCTCACAGGTGTGCTTACCAACAATATGTGCAATAAGGGCTCCAATTCGAACCCTGTCTCTAACCTCGAAGTAGGCTCTATTCATCCCACCTCGTCTTCTTCCTCTAATAGGGTTGTCCCCTTCCTCGTCTTACTCTTTCACATGGTCTGGGCGGCATGGTTTTAGAAACTAAGATAACTTCTCTTAATTCTAAGGCTCATTACTTATGAACATACGATATACATCACGCATACTAAATTTCATGTTTACATACTTTATAGTGACAAATTTTTCTTTCGACACTACCACTTTTAATATCTATAGCATACTATAAGATATCGTCATTTAACAAGCTTCTTGGGTCATTTTTATTTCGTTTGAAACTACTTACTCATTAGTATACATTGGTACATTCCTTTCCATCTCTATGGTCATAACACTGCATAATTTATCTATGTTCGAGACGTCTAATTGAAACATATGACATTGTTTAGTAAAATCATTTTCATGCATACACTAACAATTAGTAGCCTACTAGAACTATATCTCCCATTCACAGCACCAACCTCACTAAATCCAAGCATCATCGATCCATCAATCTACATTTAAATGAGAATTCAATCCTTACTCCAAAATCTTTGCCATAAAACAATTTTCTCCAATTGGTCAAGCTCCGAGACTTGTTAACCTTTGTGGTCTTCTACAAAAATATTTCTTGGAGGTGTAGAAACCGAATGGGGTTGGTCTCTCTTGATGAATTGCTTGTAGGCTTAGATTGAATTTTCAAGTGTCAACCTCTTCCTTCAATGGCGGCTTAGATTGGGAATCGGTATTTGGGGCTCCTTTAGCACTCGATTCCTTCATCAAATTTGTGGGTAATCTTGTTTAGAAGGTGTAGGAACAAGTATGAAGGGAATGGTGGACTTAGCTCGATTCTTGCTCAAAATGAAGTCCCTACTTCAGACTTTACAAGGGACCTTAATCTGACATTAAAACCTCTACAATTATCGTGAATTGGAGTTTGATGGCTCCATAAGGGTATTTTGGTAATTTACCATTTTTTTTTTGAATATTTTATACTTGTTGTTCGGAAAAATAAAAAAAATGGAAATTTCAAATTGGATGGATCGTATATCGTAATTCAATTTTTAATGAATCCGTTTGTGGGATCATTTTTGTTACCGATGCCTAATACGATGCCCAAGGATAAATGAAAATTTTATCAATAAGACCTTTTCAATTGTACTAAGACCTTTTGTTGTATCTTTTTCTTAGTCTTTATTTTGATTTACAAATATCATCCGTCTCATTCACTACCATCATCAAAATTATGGACATTGATTAATATTTCAAACTTTTTGATAAATAAATTTATTTATCAGTTTTAGTATTTAGTTTTCTTAAAAAAAATTGTCAAGGTAGATAATTTAATTTGCCCATTAGATAGGTGCCAATGAAGGCATCCATGTTATTATTTTCATTTTTGATCTTTATGAACCAAATTTGATTATTTTTAATTATATAAATAAAAAACTTCGAAGCGGAGTAGTAAGTATGTTAAGGTTCAACAAAGATGTGATTTAAATGATTTTATTGAGATAGAATAATAGATCAATCAATAGAGATTAGAGAATGACACATAATAAGATCAAAGTAAATGACCATAGTGGGCGAGATATGTGTCTGCCAACCATTTACCTAAAACAATCTCTGTTTCCGTGTTAAAATGACCATGATCCCACGAAAAGCCTTCAAATGTGGTAAAGTTTACAGGCAACTCCCGAGAGTCGATAGTAATGATGTCTGGAAGCTCTTTTTGGACTGCATCTTCAGCTGCTCTCACTGCCGGCAAGTTATGAGTATCGTGCTTCATAAAAAAGTCATACATGGATATCTTAACAATAATGACCGGTAAAAATCTAGGTTTTATATCATTGCGGATGTCGGTGATGAACTTCTTTAAGTTATCTTTGTATCTTTGTGCGGTGTCATTCATAGCCGCATCGCTTTCTCCTTGATACCAAAACAAAGCACGCACAACTCCACCTTCTTTTTCTGATGTTTTAATTCGTTCAATGAAATTTTGGTAAAAAGTTGCACTAGGATTGCTAGGGTTTTTTATCCATTGTTCAATTAAAGTGCCACCTCTAGCACAAGGAACTAAACCCACGATGCCGGCCTTTTGTCCAGCTTTTTCTTTCAACTGGTGAGCAAACGGTATTCCCGGGCCAATCCCTGGAGTGTTGCTGATGTCAATCCCCAAATGGAGAGGTTCATGTGCTATCTCCCATTGGCGCTCAGGGTTCAACCGTAGGATGGATGGGTCGGATTGACACTCTAATGGGACCTTTCCATCCCACACAAGTTTCCCGTTTTGAATTTTCTCTACCCCACCTCGACCAGCCATGTTGCTCTGACCGGCAAGGATGAATATGTTGGTGGGAGAAGTAGCCCCTGAAAGGGAAGGGCTAAACAATATCATACACAACAAGATTGATAGTTGCAGCAAAACCATTTTTGACCCCTTGTGTCTGTCTAAAAGAATTGATAACTTTTTGTGTCTATTTGCACAGACACAACTACTCTCCCGTTAAAACTCTTATCACTCTCCTTCTATTTTATAATTGATCTATGCTTCTCCATCCCTTTTTGAGTGATCCTCACTTTTTATACTTAATTTTGATTCTATTTTAAGTATTATTTAAGTTTCAAAATCAATTTCAATGGATCAATATTTGTGGATGGGAGTATTTTTCGATCTTAATCATCTTGGATCACACCTAATTTGTCTAATATATCTATATATATAGAAGTATAAAAATAAAACTTCAACCCGTATTTCTTTGTCACCAATCTTGTCTTACATGTATTTTTCTATAGAATAAAGGACGAGATCTTTTGACATTAAAATATATTAGCTTAATTCAAGAAGTAAATAATGTTTTCTCTTTTTCTAATTTGAAGAATGTGTAAATATCTATGTTAATTATAAAAAATTTATTAAGAGTTTTTGGGTGATATAATTGGTATCAATTTAGGTTTCCTTGCTCCATGAGAAAAATATATATGGGAATATTTTGACTTTATTTTTCATTTATTAATGTGTCGTGTTAATGCAAATTATAAATTTGTGAAAGGTAATGTCACGACCTAAAGCAAATGAATATTACTTGTAAAAAAAAAAGACAGCAAAACTTGTTGGAGGGAAAATAAAGAGTATATAACAATATAGCATGAGTTAATCTTTTTATATTTGGGGTTCATTTTCCACGGTGACATGCATATTAATTTTAGAGAGAATAAACAATATAATTTGTTATTTTTGTCTCATTCTATTATTTTGAGTCATTGTAAACTCGTTTTTTGCCATAGTTATAACCTAAGAGTATCAGTATACGACCACAAAGTGTTTACGATATGATATGATTATGATACGATATGTAGATGACAGATACATATATGTTGTCATATGATATGTAAATGATATGAAATATTGTTATGGTAAGAGATATGTGATAAATTGATTTGTTTATGATGTGATATATTGTGATGCAATATGTTATGGTATGATATGTATATGATGAAATGTTATGTTAAAAGCATGAGACGTTATGTTATGTCTCCTAAATTGTGTGTATACAATATGATATGGATGACATGAAATCACGATAAATGACATGAAATATAACACCATTAAAATTACATTTTATATGAGAATTGAAGGATGAGAAATGATATGATATGAATGATGAACGATATGTGAAATGATATGAAAAACAATATGATATGTTCAAAACGCTAGCGGGGTTGTATTAAATGATAATGATAATAAAAATGAAAAAATGTTGGGATCTCATGCATTATGTGTGCTCATGCATTGGGGGATACCCTACTCCATCACGAGGGTACGGACGCGTACATCCATTAGGCAGGCGAAGTATCGTTATGTTTTACATAATGCTGTTGTGATGATTACTAATTCTAATGGGTGTCCGGTAAAAGTTGAGCTACCAGAGAAGGCTGGCTCTACAAGAAAATGTTCCAGCGGTGTGCGAACTGTCTGGTGAACCCATACTCGCACGTATCGGCTGTGTGTAGAGTATATGGTACACATCCAAGATATGATAGGTCCCGTCATTGCATTCACATGTTCTGGCATTTAACCCCCAATAGTGGGGTCACTTACTGAGTATTTCTTAAAATACTCAAGTCACGTGCTACCTTCATTTCAGGTTAAGACAAGACATTCCTGTACGACTGACGACAACATCGCAACTCGAGACTATGACACAAGCATAGGGTAGTCGTATTTGTTTTCTTAGACTTAGACTAGAATAGGATGTTTTTAATTTAAACGTTTATTTATTTAATTTAGCCTTTTGTTGTGTCGTTTTTAAAGGTGTTTTCGAAACACGCAAGTCCATGACTGTGTTTTAAGCTGAAGGTTATGTTTTATGAAAGTTTAAATGAAGTATTTCCGCATTCAATGTTTATAATATGTATACAGTAGCGATCTTAAATTAAGTAGAAAATTTCAGGTCGTTATAGTCGGTAACGGAGCTCTAGGTTACAAATCTTGTAGACTAGCCTACAATGTAGGCTTAGCATGTTCCATGGTCCCACCGTCGATGCCCCATCTACGTTAGGTATGTCTTGCATAAGATAAGAAAATAAAATGTCGTTGATTACGTATGTTGTTATTTCTTGGTCATTATAAAATATAACTCATAATTGAATTTTTACACCATTGACTGTATCATAATTGACTATGTTATTGTTAGCTTAATTCTATATTTATTATAATGTAGAATATGTTATGTTTTACCTTGCACGGAATTTGAATGTAAATTGATGTATTGATGATGTTTAGATTTATTGAGGTTGATACTGTGAATGGATAACTATAGTTTTAGTAAGCTACTAAATGTTGATGTATGCGTGAAAATGATTTTGTTAAGGAAGGTCATACGTTTCAGTTAGACATCTCGAACATAGATGAATTACTTAGTGTTATAAACATGGAGATGGAAAGGAATGTACCAATGTATGTTGATGAGAAAGTAATTTCAAATGAAATGAAAATGACCTAGGAAGCTTGATAAGTGGCAATATCTAATAGAATGTTATAGATATGAAAGCTGGTAGGGTCGAAAGAAAACTTTATAACTATGAAGTAGGTAAATATGAAATCAAATTGCGAGAAAAACAATTGAATTAAGACCATAAAAGTTTAAAACGTTGTATACTTAAATTGATTGGTGAATGACATAAGTGCCTTTAATGGGAGTTGAGATTTGGAAGTAGTGAGATGTAGAATACTTTTTTGCCTTAATATGAGTTGAAATTTTTTAAAAATACAACCACATGTATGAAAGTTAAGAGGTGATCTAAAAGTATCAAGCCACAGTTTGGATGAGACATTACGATCATGGTCAAAATTTTAGAGGTATATGGAGAGGGACTACGGTATGAGATTGTCAAGATACCTTAAATTTAAGATGTACTTGGGTGGGGATACACGAGGACTACAAAGGTGGGATATGGTCTCTAAATCAACTAGAAGTTTTGTGATAATCCTCCTTATGGTACACAAATGCACTCGAGGAAACTCAACGTAAACAAATTGTTGTAGAAAATTACCAATGAATTTTTCCTAGTAACGTCAACCTGGTTAAAAGGTATTACCATAGTAACGTCAACTGTCATTTTAAGTTTGATTTTTAAGTATCCCAAGTTTTATTGCATTTAGGATATCCACCATGGTTATATAATACCAATTTTTAGACGAGAATTTTGTTAAGCTCCTTCTTGATATTACAATGGCGTTAGAAAAACAAAAAAGGTTGTGGTACCTTTCCATCATGGTTATAGGAACTTTAGTTTTGTGCTGTGTACTAGATAAGGTATATCAAGAGAAAAACCTAGTTGACAATGTTTACAATGGAAGTTACCAAATTCTCAAACTCTAGTTTAGCCACAAATCAAATACAGTAAGTCGTTCGTAGATCTAGGTGATTTACTAGTGCATTCGATTTGCATTGGGTTAGATTAGAGTTTTTAACCGGTTTCATGTCATGATTTTGACTCCAAAAATTTACTAGAATTGGGGTAGGTAGCCCGAAGAAAAGAACTATTACAAATGTCTTGGTTTTGTGTGGGAAAATAGGCAAATTTACATATGTAATTTATCTACAAAGATGAGACATTAATGATGAACCAAATCAAGTGGATAGTTACAAACAGGAAACATTCATGTAATGAATTCCTTGGGAACTTCTATAATAAATGGACTATATAGAATTGTGATCAGACAAATATTGCAAAGCCCCGATATCTATTACCGGTTAGAATTGGACCATACCAGAATTTCGTTCTATACCGGCACCATAATATTTGATTGGGGAGGAAGATTAGAATTAAAGATTGATCCAAAAGTAAAGATATGGGCGGGTGTGAGTAGGAAATTCTAGTTATATGATTAGCTATGGGTTCGAATCTAAGAGAAATTCTCGAGAATGTTTGTTACCCTTAAATCTTTTTTTGTCTTTCCTCGATGATAAGGAGAGGAAAAAAATTGGATCAAAAGAAAATACCATTTTGGAATTTTATCAACAATTTTCTTGTGTAAACGGGGATCGAGATTTTGAGGATGTATGGACAAAAATGTCAATAATTGAACATTTAGCAAAGCTTAGAGAATTTGATTTGGAAAATAGTGTAATGGAGGAAACTAGTAAAACTATGGATCCAGTTGACTGAATCATCATGAAAAATGAGGATTTTGGGATTAAGATTGAGTAAGTTTGCCGACCTTATTGTATACATGAACATTTATTTCAATGAAGCGCCTGATTCACAAACCTTAGATGAATTATGTAGCCCATGAAATTTTAGAAAATGGCTCAATATGGCATGATAATGTTATGTATGAAATTTGGTGACCATTACGTTATATAACGGGTAAGAGTAGATGTAAAATGACTAAAATACCCCTATAATTATGTACCACTAGTTTATGACCAAAGTGACATCTAAATGACATGAAATTTGATGAGGAGCCTTTTGTCATGATGTAAAGGGTTACACAAAGTTATAAGGCCATTGGAATATGGTGAAGAATTAGACCACGATTTGGGGTGGTAAATGATCAAAAGACTTTTATGATAATTCTATGACGTTTTCAAAATTCTAGAAGACTCAAATACCGTAAGAAAATTATATGAGACTCATTTATGATATTAAGGGTAAGTACGAAAGATTTTAGGGAACTAAAACAATTTTGGAGTATGAATCAAGATTTGAAATAGGTAACTAGCCATAGAGACACCCTATAAGAAATCAAAGTTTCTATGAATACCAAGTGATAGGCTTACAAAAGATTAAGGAAAGATATGGTGAACAAAATTTAAAAATAAAACAGTAAATATGAGAGTACAAGAAACTCCATTAAATTTTATCGTGCAACAATAAAAATAGAAAACAAGAGATGTATGAAAATAACATTATATATATATATATATACACCTTATAACATTCCCAGACTTCTAACAATGAACCAAGGTAAATTAGAGAAATAATTTACCAATGTAAGTAGGAGAAATAATTTTATAGAGTTCAAACTTGAAACTGATGTTATGGGCTCACATAGGTTGACTTGGATTTCAAATGATAAAATCAAACTTTCATTAAGGATATATTCGTGACGATGGCTTAAGCTAACCAGGTAAGTGACCTTCCAATTGACATGGTTATATTTGATGTTGACACATGACTCATGGTTCTGCACGTGTCTTATATATTGATATGTGTGAATTGTTTGTGGATCAATATGCTTATGATATGTTATGTATATGTTATAATATGTGAATTGTATGATAATAATTACGGTACGATGTGTTCAATGATATGTTTGAGATAGGATACAAGAAGGATGCACAAAATGAAATGTAACGATAGGAGTAAGATATGTTCATGAAACATTAAGGTTAGGTTACATACCGAAGTGCTATGGATACGAGAGACTGATAAAAGAATACGGTTAGGTTATGGATAGAAAGAGATAGGTGTGTGATAGATTGATAGAATGATAGTGTTAGGATACATTCCTGTGATGATATGACTAAGGTACGTTCATGTAATGATATGACTGTGATAGGTATAAGAACGTTAAGGCTATGATAAGTTAGGGAACGATATGACCACGAAGTGTTTACGATATGATATGATTATGATACGACATGTGAATGACAGATATATATATATATATATATGTTGTAATATGATATGAAATATGTTATGGTACAAGATATGTGATAAATTGACATGTTTATGAATGATATATTGTGATGCAATATGTTATGATATGATATGTATATGATGAAATGTTATGTTAAAAGCATGGAACGTTATGTTATGTCTCCTAAATTGTGTGTATATAACATGATATAAATGACATGAAATCACGATAAATGATATGAAATATATCTCCGTTAGAATTATGTATGATATGAGAACTGAAGAATGAGAAACGATATATGAATAATGAACGATACGTGAAATGATATGAGAAACATATCATCTTAGATTTCTTAGATTTTTCATAAAGGTCGTTTGGTCATTTATCACCACAAATCTTGGTTTAATTCTTCAACATATTCCAACGACCTTGTAAGTTTGTGTAATCCCTCGACATGACATAAGGCTCCTCATCAAATTTCATGTAAATACTAAGGTTGGAAAAATTAAAATACTAACTCAACCTTAATTTCAACTTTCTCACTTTCTTCTAGACTTCTTCCTCCCACCCGCTAGATCAATATTTAATCAATTTCTTGCATTTCATCGCCATCTTAGTGATTTTTTTTTTTAATCCTTGCATCATATACCCTTAAAAAGAACTTTCTTCTTCGAATGTGTAAAACTCGTATCCTAATTCCAGGTACTTTTCTCTTATCATATCTCATGTTCCAATGTGATCTTCTTCGTATACTAGTTTCGTCTCAGTATTTTGATCAAGGCAATCTCTTTCTTGCGAAGGCTTTCAATTCGTGGATTAAGGTCTTACTAGGCTTCCGTTTGTAACTTAAGTCCTTGTTAATATGACAAGGTTCACAGTCCATTTACGTGAATGAGGTCTGTCAGGTAGTACTAGTCTATATGCCATTGAACTTTCCGTTAATTTCTCTCCAAAATTTCATTTAATCTAGGGTCTTTATATTCTGTTTCCTATGATCAATATCTAGACGCATTGAGTCATCTTTCTACTTGACCATTAATGTTGGTGCAACTCAAGAGGGACTTTATGATAGATAAAACCCTTACCCAATAAGCCTTGAAATTACGTCTCAACTTCCTTTAATCCTATTGAAGCCATGTTATAAGGCTTCGGGGACGGGGTATTCTTGCAATGTCTTCCGAAAATACGTTCAGGAACTCATTTACTATTTCCTAAGGTCTTTTCTTTTCCTCTTACCTCTATCACACATCCTAATATATACATATACTAAAGTCACATCATATTGCAAACAAAATCACTCTAACATGCAACAAATCACATCATACTCTATAATAAATACATGAAATATCACAAAAATTTTAGTGACGTGAATAATGAGTTCACCACCCAACTCAATCTAACACTCCATTTTTTTGGGTTAGATTGTCTCGATATTTGTTTTTAATTATTTAAAAAACTGTACTAACCTTAATCGTTAAATATTCTTAATGTCTTTAAAAGTAGGGTAGGCATGTCTTTAAAAGTCTTTAAAAGTAAGGTAGGAACCATGCAAACCGACCGAATTTTCAGTTTAAAAAAAATTATACCCAATTCAAATTGAATAAACACTCTACTGGTCGTTGATAGTTTGTCCACGAGTTGTTTTATACTAAAGAATTTTGTTATAATTTATAGTCTTTATTGTTGTATCCTTCTTCTTAGCCTTTATTTTATAATAAACTTTTAAATTACCTTTTTGCACAATCTCATATAACATTCAACTTTATTTTTTATTAATATTTAAAATTTTCAAACTTTTTGATAATAATTTAATTATAAATTTTATTATACTAATATTGGAGCTTTGGTTTAAAGACAATGTGGATAAGTTCATTGCCCCATTCGATATGTGCCAATTAAGGCATCTAGGTAAACAATTATTTTTAATTATTTAAATAAGAAAGTTTCACAAAACTGGAGTATTAAGTATGTTAAGGTTCAACAAAGATAAATGATTTTATTGAGATAGAATAATAGATCAAACAATAGAGATCAGAGAATGACACATAATAAGATCAAAGTAAATGACCATAGTGGGCGAGATATGTGTCTGCCAACCATTTACCCAAAACAATTTCTGTTTCCGTGTTAAAATGACCATGATCCCACGAAAAGCCTTCAAATGTGGTCAAGTTTATAGGCAACGTCCAAGAGTCGATAGTAATGATGTCTGGAAGCTCTTTTTGAACGGCATCTTCAGTTGCTCTTACTGCTGGCAAATTATGAGTATCGTGCTTCATAAAAAAGTCATAAAGGGCTATCTTAACAACAATGACAGGTAAAAATCTAGGTTTTATATCATTGCGAATGTCGGTGATGAACTTCTTTAAGTTGTCTTTGTATCTTTGAGCAGTGTCATTCATTGCCGCATCGCTTTCTCCTTGATACCAAAACAAAGCACGCACAACTCCACCTTCTTTTTCTGATGTTTTAATTCGTTCAATGAAATTCTGATAAAATGTTGCACTAGGATTGCTAGGGTTTTTTATCCATTGTTCAATTAAAGTGCCACCTCTAGCACAAGGAACTAAACCCACGATGCCGGCCTTTTGTCCAGCTTTTTCTTTCAACTGGTGAGCAAATGGTATTCCCGGACCAATCCCCGGAGTGTTGCTGATGTCAATCCCCAAATGGAGAGGTTCGTGTGCTATCTCCCATTGGCGCTCAGGGTTCAACCGTAGGATGGATGGGTCGGATTGACACTCTAATGGGACCTTTCCATCCCACACAAGTTTCCCATTTTGATTTTTCTCTACCCCACCTCGACCAGCCATGTTGCTCTGACCGGCAAGGATAAATATGTTTGTGGGAGAAGTAGCTCCTGAAAGGGAAGGGCTAAATAATATCATACACAACAACATTGATAGTTTCAACAAAACCATTTTGACCCCTTATGTCTGTGCAAATAGACACAGAAGAAAAAGTATTAAAAAGCTGATAACTTTGTGTCTATGGCAGACACAACTACTCTCCCAATAAATTTCTTATCACTCTCCCTTCTATTTTATAATTGATCTATGTCTCTCCATTTCTTTCTCAGTTATCAACTTTTTATACGTAATTTTGATTCTAATTTTAGTATTATTTAAGTTTTAAAATTAATTTTAATCCCTCAATAATTAGAGTATTTTTCGATCTTAATAGTCTTGGATCACATTTAATTTGTCTAATATATCTATATATAGAAATATAAAAATAAAATTTCGACAACGAATTTTTTATTATTATTTATTTTATCAATCTCATGTCTTTTCAATAGAATAAAAGATTAGATCTCTTGACATTAAAATATATTAGAAGATACAAGTTTTGTTGGCTCCCCAAAAATGTTCTAAGCTCGTTCTTCTAAATGGATGAATATTGTAGGTTAAATTAAACCAAGTAAAACTAAACCTAGGAACGTTTGACCAAAACGAGATTAAGAACACAAAGGAGAGCCTAAAACGTTAATGAGTTAGATTTGATGAATTTTTTTGATGCATCAATAACATGTACTCTTTGGCTCTATTTATGTGCTATTATTTATGTCATGTGATCTGAACGAACAACGTGATATATGTATGTACTTTCTTTTATCTTTGATGATGACTGCAATGTTGATGTGACCATGTTTATTCCTTGGGAGACACTATGACGTATCATATTTGATAAGAATGAATGAAATACCATACATATATATGTACGTCTCATATAGAATTTACAACATGACTAATACACAAGTATTGTATCCATCATTTCATTGAATGATAATTTTTAATTGGGATCTTGTAACGACCCTAAATTTCCACATACTCAGAGTCGCTACTAACGTCTCATGCTCATCTATAATGATGTGGCACACGGCCTGAGTATTTCAAAGAATACTCAGTAAGTGACCCCACTATAGGGGCCATGCTAATGCAAACACATGCAATCATGAATAAGGACCTATCTCTAATCATCTTAGGGGTGGCCTCCAGTCTCGGACAAATTGGATGTGTAGTACTTCCCTACACACGACTCACACGTGCGAGTGTGAGTCCCCAGGGCGCTCGCACACCCCCTGGACCCTCTGGTCAAGCTAATCTGTAGCGACGTCCGGAGGTCAGCGGAACCCCATAGTGTCATGCGCCTCATGAACACCCTCATCTGTGTGCTTTCGCAC
>NC_036644.1:4479973-4486227 GCF_002806865.2 Cucurbita pepo subsp. pepo
GTCGCCGGAAAACCCGCGAGTTTTCCGGCGACTGGGTTTTTTTTTTTTTTTTTTTCGTTTTCTCGTTTTCATTTATTTATTTATTTTATATATATATTTTTTTTTCTTTCTTTCCCGGATCGTTACAGATCTATTACATGTTTAATGGGACCTCATACATGCAATATTGTTCGTGTTCCCTTTTAATTGGGAGCTAGTCCATATTCACGCCTAGGGGTTATGTTAGTTAGCCGATGTAGTGAATTCATGCAGACATGTGCAATCCATGTGTAGAGATGTATTATGCATTCAACTCTACTCGAAAGAGGAAGTTGAGCCCAAGGAATTAGGTCTCATCAATGATGATACATGTTGTATGTGAATATTTTTCTTACCCGAACAATCGGGTCACTTAATATTTTAAATGCTCATCCTATTTTTATTATTTTTTTTTACGTAAATGCAAAAGCTTCAGGTACAAGTATCACGACCTAAAATGGTTACCCTTTAACATACTAAACAAGATTTTTACCTATTTTTCAGGTAAATGCAACCACATAGAATGGTTGCCCATAACTTACTGAGCAAGTCTTATGAAGAAACTAAGTTCCAACTCCAAACGGTTGTTTGGGGTGAGTTTTGACTTTAGGAAGGGATGGTAAAATGATCAATTTACCCTCACTATTGACTTTAACCCATTTTTCTAATTTTCACTCTTTAATTTTCTATATATGCATTTTTCTCTTCTAATTCATCTATAAATTCAACTCTTCTAGAAGTTCAACTTTTAGAAGAAAAATCAGATTTTAAACTTTTTGGAGGCTCAGGTGTCACAAATTCTCCCCTTCTTAAAAACTTTTATTCTTAAAAGTTCTAGTGCCGAGTTACAAGAGTAGGACATCCTCTTGTCTACTTTTCTTACCCATGTTGCTACATTTTCTCGGCGGTAACGTCGCATGACTACGGACATCCGCTCATTACACATCAACCTATAGATGATTAAGACGTATCAAACCACATAGTCCTTTTGAGAATAATTCCTCGAGTTCCATGTCCATGTACATGTTATCAACAATTAGGATGCTCCTAGAGCTACCCATGCCTCTCGTTTGTGATGTTTCATCCTCCTAGGATTTAAGGGTCACAACTAGGACTTTGTCATCCATTAGAGTGTAATTACAACAACGTGACTTCAAAATGTCATGAAGTCAAAATGTGTTATTTAGAAAATTCTAGAAGGGTCTTGGATCTTGGGTAAAAATTAATTGAGATATTTTCCTTTGAGCTTTCCTTGGGCCCTAACTTGGTTTAGATTCCAAATTTGCCAATAACAACTTAAAATCTTGAATATATCTATTTCCTTACAAATAGGCATTAGTAGATCATTTGAAAGTTGTTTAGGCTTTTAAATATCTCAAAAAGTCTTAAGGGCATTTTGGTCATTTCTCCGTAATTCTTGGTTTAGACTTTGACGGTGTTCCAATAACTTTTACAAAGCCATCAATCGTCATGAAATAAGGCCCACTATAAAGTTACATGGTATTTGGAGATCTTTTTGATCGTGAATCAAAGAAGTTAAGTTACCTTACGAGCATTACGGTCATTTTATACCGTTGCTTGGTTTAACTACTTAACCTTATTTAATGACCACAAATTTTCAGATATAATCTTGACATGCCCTAATATGTATATCATTAAAATTTCATGGGCAACAAAATTTATTTACTGGGTTATTTTAATATTACTTAAATTTCGATCAAATCGATTGGTTAAGGGTCTTAACTCACGATGTTTTTCGTTCATATTTCTTTGATACATACTTAATTTAAGGTTCATATTAAGATTCAAGTGATTAATAGCCCAAGTAAACAAATAAATAAATAAACTAATAAAAAATAAAAGGATTACATTAAAAAAGAAAAATCATAACCAATTCTCACCACTAACCTCTCATCCCTATTATCTCTTCCATTGACATAATATTACAATCACCTATAAAAGAAAGAGAAAAACAAAAACGTGAGATTTGAGAATTTGAGAAAAAGGAAAANTAAGATTCAAGTGATTAATAGCCCAAGTAAACAAATAAATAAATAAACTAATAAAAAATAAAAGGATTACATTAAAAAAGAAAAATCATAACCAATTCTCACCACTAACCTCTCATCCCTATTATCTCTTCCATTGACATAATATTACAATCACCTATAAAAGAAAGAGAAAAACAAAAACGTGAGATTTGAGAATTTGAGAAAAAGGAAAATGGCCTTCACCGGGGCAGATTTATGTGAAGAGGGATGTGGTCGTACACATTGAATCATTCATTTTCGTTTATCCTAGTTTCATTCTAGGAAATCACAACCAATTATATCTTAGATAATTATTTAGGTAAATAATTTAGAACAACATTTATTTACCTAAATTAAATTAAAAAACTATAATATTGTGAATGTAAATAAAGAATTAAAAAAAAAGAAAAAATAAAGAAATAGGAAAGATTTGGTAAGAAGGATACAGAGAATCCAAAATGAGAAGAAGAAAAGAAAAAAAAAAAAATCAGAAGGCAAGAAAATATATAATACTACCCTTCAATAACCATGGTAGAAAATGAAATCTTAATAAAAATAGAATTATATATATATATATATATATATATATATATATATATGGGTGTGTATTATCACGCTTTCAAGACTTTACTCATGCAAAGTCTTTAATGCTCGCATGAAGCCTAGCACATGTGTTAAAGATATTTAGTAATAAATTATAGTTTACCATATATATTATATTTGATATTTTATTATAAAGCAAATATCTAATATTTGCCTTATTACCATAGTTATCTTTCTATTTATTTCCATTTATTACTATTTCCATATCCTTATAATTTATTTGATTATAAATAATATAAGTTTCACACCATTTATGTGTGGTGGATTAATCAAACATTCACAACATGGATCATTGTAACATTTAGAGAATTGGACATGAAGTTGATGTCATGTATTCATATAGGTTCACTTGGATACAAAGGACAATAATCAAACTTTCTTTAAGCTAATCAAGTAAGTGGTCTTACTATAGGATAGGCTAAAAATGGTATGAATTATGATGATGTATGACCTGTGTCATACGATGCCATATATAGTATGTGATGATGTATGAGTTATGACGATGTATGAGCTATATCGTATGATGTCGTATAGTAGTATATGATGATGTACGAGTGTATGATGATATATGAGTTTTGATGCTTGATGATGTGCGTAGTGTATATATATTTCGATCACTGACGTACTTGATATGCTTGATGCACTTTATGGCAATATGATGAGTATGATGATTGCGTGACGTTTACCTTAATATGATGGTGTTTTCCATATTGAGCATGTTATATGATGATGAGTGCCATATTGCGTCATGTCGTTAGATCAATATAAGACACAACCCTAAAAACATGAAAATGATATTAATATAAATATCCACGAGTATGTGTTACCTAGAGTAACAAAGAGATGAGACTAGAGGGTTGTGTCAGAAGAGACATTATGATGGATTTAGAGGGACCTCATGCATATTGTATGTTCATAAGCATAGGGCTACTTCTCCTTAAGATGAAGAGTGCAGACACGCACAATATGATATGAGTGCGAAAACACACAGTATGATGATGAGCGCGAATGCACACAACATGATGATGTGTGCGAAAATCCACCGCATGATGATGAGTGCGAATACGCACCATATGATGATGAGGGTGTTCATGAGGCGAATGATACTATGAGGTTCCGCTGACCTCTAGACGTGCTAAAGATTAGATTGACCAGAGGATCCAAGGGGCGTGCGAGCGTCCTAGGGATTCACACTCGCACGTGTGAGTCGTGTGTAGGAAAGTACTATACATCCAATTTGTCCGAGACTAGAGGTCACCCCTATGATTTAGAGATAGGTCCCAAAATCATGATTGCATGTGATTGCATTTGCATGACCCCCTATAGTGGGGCCATTTACTAAGTATTGTTCGAAATATTGAGGCCATGTGCAACATCATTTTTCAGGTAAAGGCAAGGCACACTTGTATGGAGGACGGAGGCGAGTAGAGACTATGACACATGCATAGGGTAGACTCATGCTTAAATTCCCAGTCTTATGATAGAATATGTTGTTTTACATTTTATGGTTTTAAATTATTTTATATTTGTTTTTTATTTTCTCTAAATTTCAACATTTCGTATTTAAACATGTAAGACCACGACTATGTTTTCCATAGAAGAAGTTGCTTTGAGCATTTTTGTAGTTTATGTTATAAATATTGTTCATTTTAAGAGTTATATTTTCACATTAGAGATGAGTATGAGACGTTAGTAACGACTTTGAGTATGTGGAAATTTAGGGTCGTTACAAATTCCTACATGTATTTCTTAAGAAAAGTTCAAGTTGGCTACTTACCCCATCGTCGACGTTAAGGGCCTCTATTCTCAAGCGTCCAATAGCCACTCGTGGTCCTCCCCATGCCTCTATTGCTGCTTACAATACGTGTGCGCATGTGCCACACATGTAACCAACTACCTCCACTACAAATCAAGTTTCTCAACAAACGACTTTTTTTTTTTGATAGATTGGCCAAACCAAGGCTAACAAACAACACTATAATCTCGTGTGTAACTAGAACCAACATCCAATCTATCATCGCCCTGAACACGCATGATACTTCTCTCTCGTGGATTGACTACGCCCGGGTGACTTAAATCCGTCGCATACGGACGCACAATTCGTCTGTCTGTACAAAATGATGGACAATTTATTAAAATCATATTCGTTAGCTTCATAACCACCACCAATGTCCTTGTCTCGAAGACGATCAATGTCCTCGTCTTGAAACATTAAGAATCAAGTCATGTACTCTTTTTGTACACGTTCATTTACTTGGTACTATTCATAATAAAATCAAACTAAAATAATTTAAGGTTTAAGTTGTATGAATGAATCATTCATTCCTTCACCAATTCAATAAAGAGATAAAATTCATTCTATTTACTAATTATGTTTATTATTTTGATCAATGGTATATCATACCTAATATGAAGTTAACCGTTCAATTATTTATTATCACTAATTTCATGTGACATATATATTGTGTGGCTGAATTTGATTTTTAGTTCGAACATACGCCAGGTAAAGCAAATCAAGTTGTAGATGCCTTAAGTCGGAAGAGCGAACATGTTAGCTCATCTAGAAGCAAGTAAGCTGAGTGGAACGATACGAGAAAGTATTGAAAAACACCTAGCCAAAGACTCGGCCGCCTAGGCCATCATGCAGCTAGCCAGAGAGGGGAAGACTCGCCAGTTTTGAGTCGAGGACAATTTACTCTACAATAAGGGAAATCGTCTTTACGTTCCCCGTTCGGGAAACTTGAGGAGACTCTTACTTAAAGAATGCCACGACACACTATGGGCAGGCCACAACAGGTGGCAAAGAACCTATGCTCACCTAAAGAGGGGTACTATTGGCCGAACCTCCGCGACGATGCGACACAGTTTCCAAAGTCTTGTCTTATTTGCGAACAAGACAAGATTGCGTTGAGAAATAAACTTAAATGGAGGAGAGAGAAAAAAAAAGTAATTATGATTTTTTTTTTTTAAAATTCAATAAAAAAGCCATTACTTAACCTAAATGGCCTGTGGAGAGAGAAAAGTGATGGGCAGTTATGGCTAAACTTAACCTCAGGAAAATCGGTAAAATCTATAAAAAGGGCTTTACCTATGGTTGTAAAAGACAGAGAAAAGAATAAGTGAGAACAAGAAAGAACAACAGAGAGCTCCACATCAAACTTGTCTGAGTTAGTGTGTAATACAAAAAAAAACTTTTGAGAACTTTTTTGTCACATTGTGTAACGACCCTAAATTTCCACATATCTAGAGTCGCCACTAACGTCTCATGCTCATCTCTAATGCAGAATAAAAACCTAAGCATGCTCATCTTTACTAGCGGAAAAATTTAAAACTTCAGAATACGTTAAAACATTGAAAAACATTGCCGGACTTACGTGTTTCAAACATCATGCTGGAGTTCAAAAGACAAAATAAAACGATTACAAATTAATTAATATAAATGAATGAAATGCAAACGCCCTATCCTAACCAAGACTAGGAATTTTAAATATGCAACTATCCTATGCACGCGCCACAGTCTCTGATCACGATGCCACCGTCAACCGTACATGGGAGCCTTGCCTTTACCTGAAAAACAATATGGCACACGGCCTGAGTATTTCG
>NC_036644.1:4491787-4493061 GCF_002806865.2 Cucurbita pepo subsp. pepo
ATCCTTAACGAAAGTTTGATTTTTCTCTTTGTATCCAAGCCAACCTATAAGAATCCATGACATCAATTTCATGTTCAATTCTCTGACTCTTACAATGGTAGATGTGCTAAACTTCATGCGAGTATTAAAGACTTTGCATGGATAAAGTCTTGGAACGTTATAATATACATCTAAATATATATACATATTCTATTTATATTAAGATTTCATTTTCTATTTTTTATCTGGAGTGACTACTTTCTTATCTTCTAATATTCTTTTTGTACTCTACTTTTTCTCTCAATTTTTTTTTGTTCAAGACATATTCTTGATCAATTTTTAATCTATTCTTACTTAATTATTGGTCAATTTCAATCAATTCTTACTCCCAACTCTTCCCTTTTATTTTTCTCTTCTATTTTCTCCTCTCTCTTTTCCTTTATTTAGTTATTTATTTATTTTTTCTTCTTTTTTTTTTCTTTTGAGTTTATCAACAATATTTTGGTTTTTCTTGGGTCTTCTCTTTGTATTTTTTCTTCCTTCCAAAATCTTTGTTTTATCTTGTTTTTTTTTTCTTTCATTCTGTTATCATTAATTCTTCCTTCCAAATCTTTCTTTTATCTTGTTTTCCTTTCTTTTTTCCTTTACTTTTGTTATCATTTAAATTCACAGATATGATACATAAATTTTTCTTACAAATCTTTCCTTTCTTATTTACTTGTTAATGTTTTTTTTTTAAACAGAATTTTTTCTTTCTCCTTATCGTGTATTTACTTCTTATCTTTCCTCTTTTTCCCTCTATTTCTATATTTTTTTATAAACAGATATTAGCCTCAATTATGGTTAATTTTCTATAACATGATAACCAAAACAGATTCTTTTCTTTCTCTATGTCTTGTATTTACTTCTTATCTTCCATTTTTTCCCTATATTCCGTATTTTTTTATGGACAGATATTAGCCTTAGTCATGGTTAATTTTCTATAACTGATAACCAAAATCTAAATAACTGGGCAAGAGAACCAGGGATCTAATTCTGAATAATTAGACAAACGAAAAGGAAATCTAATCTGGATAAATGAAAAAGAGATGAAATCTAATCTGGATAAATGAAAAAGAGATGAAATCTGATCTGAATAAATGAAAAAGAGATCAGAGATCTGAAACATGACTTACCGTAATAACAACAGGATAAATGAAAAAGAGATCAGAGATATGAAACATACTTACCATAATAACAACAAGATCTCTCTCCAAATTAAATCTCCAGCTCTCTTTGTAAATCTGGTTGTTTGT
>NC_036644.1:4496034-4511704 GCF_002806865.2 Cucurbita pepo subsp. pepo
TTTTTTTTTTTTTTTTTTTTTTTTTTTTTTTTTTTTTTTTTTTTTTTTTTTTTTTTTTTTTTTTTTTGTGACATTCTATAATAGCATGGTTTGCAGCTAGTCAATCCATGCCTAGTACTGCGTCGAAGTCGGTCATCTTTACTACTATTAGGACTACGCTTAGAGTTTGGTCGGCTACTATTGCTTGGTCATTCTTTACTCTATCCTTAGTTACTACGTCTACACTCTCAGGGCTGCTTGCCGACCATACATACAATAAGAGTTCTAATTCAAACCCTGTCTCTGATCCCTCTCGAGGTGGGCTCTCTTCAGCCTCACCTCATCCTCTATCTCTAATAGGAGGTCGTCCTCTTCCTCGTCTTACTCTTTCGCATGGTCAAAGCAGCATGGTTCTAGAAACCAAGATAGCATCTCTTAAGTCTAAGGCTCATTACCTATGAAATTATGCTATGCATCACATCTACTAAGTTCACATTATATTGCAAACAAAATCACTCAGCATGCAACACATCACATCATGCTCTTAAATTATTTTAATTAATTTAGGGAGGAAGGAGGGGTTAGTGGAGAGTAGTTTAGGGAAAATTATTATTTTAATTATTTTAATTATTTTAATTATTTAATTTTTTTTTGGGTCGTTACATTCGGTGGCGCAAAACAAGGCGCTAAAGGAATTACGGTCAAAGGATAAAGCAGCATTATACATGTTGTCCCGGGCTGTTGACGAGTCGGGCTTTGAGAAGATTGCAAGGGCAACAACTTCAAAAGAAGCGTGGGACACTCTAGAAAAGGTGTTCAAAGGAACCGACCGAGTCAAGCAGGTGCATCTCTAGACTCTGCGTAGTGAGTTGGAGAGCATGAAGAGGAAGGAGTTAGAAAATGTATCTGACTATATTACACATGTACAGACTGTGGCGAATTAGCTAAATCGAAACGGAGAAATGTTACCCGAGACGCGGGTTGTGGAGAAAATCTTGAGGTCGTTAACCAACAACTTCGAGAATGTCGTATGTGCCATAGAAGAGTGGAAGGACCTGACGAAGTTCACAGTCGATGAACTTGCTGGTTCTCTCGAGGCACACGAGAAACGCAAGAAAAAGGAGGAGCCACTCGATCAAACGCTTCAGACGAAGGCATCGATAAAGGATGGAAAAATACTCTACTCACAGAATTTTTGAGGTAGAGATAGTGGAAGCCGCAGGAATGGTCGAGCTGCTCAAGGCAATAGTCACGAAGAAAACTACCAGGAGAAGAGACTATCAAGCCAAGAAAATTGGCGTGGAAGAGGACGTATTCAAGGGCGCGGTCAAGGATACAATTCCAACATTCAGTGCTTTAAATGTCAAAAATATGGTCATTACACGAATAATGGTAACTCCAAAAAATGTTACAATTGCGGCAGAATCGGGCACGTTGCAAAAGCATGTCGAGCTGAAAAAAGGGTGGAAGGAACAACCAACCTAGCCGTGGAAGACTTAACAAATGAAGGTCTTCTTTTGATGGTTCAAGATGAAGAGAACATCAACAACGACACTCTGTGGTACCTCGACTCAGGGGCAAGCAACCATATGTGCGGTCACGAGCACCTATTCAAAGAAATGCAAAAGATTGAAGATGGTCATGTGTCATTTGGAGATGCGTTGAAGAAGGAAGTCAAAGGCCGGGGTACGATACACTTCTTGCAAAAGGATGGTGTGATGGGGTTAATCCAAGATGTCTATTACGTACCAAACCTCAAAACAAACATATTGAGTATGGGGCAACTCACAGAGAAAGGTTACTCCATATTCCTAAAGGACCGCCTGCTAAACCTAAAGGATAAGAAAGAGCGTTTGGTTGCTCGAGTTGAGATAGGAAGAAATCGAATGTACAAATTGAACTTAAGAAGCATACGAGAAAAGTGTTTGAGAGTTGATGTAGAAGACAAGGCATCACTCTGGCATCTTCGTTTTGGTCACCTACATCATGGCGGCCTAAAAGAGTTAGCAAAGAAGAATATGGTACATGGGCTACCAAACATGGACTTTGAAGGAAAATTTAGTGAAGAATGCGTGCTCAACAAGCATGCGAGAACCTCAAACAACCCCTCGAGTTGATCCATACAGATATATGTGGACCAATTAACCCCGAGTCTTTCAGTGGAAAGAGGTATTTTATTTCTTTTATCGATGATTACTCACGAAAAACTTGGGCTTATTTTCTGAAAGGAAAATCCAAGGTATTTAAAAAGTTCAAAGTAATGGTGGAGAAGAAAACTGGTAGACACATCACAGTTGTACAATCCGATAAAGGTGGCGAGTATACGTTGACGGCTTTCATGGAGTACTGCGAGGAGCAAGGCATAAAGCGATTTCTAACCGCACGATACACCCCTCAACAAAATGGTGTGGCCAAGAGAAAGAACCGGACCATTCTCGACATGGTTCGCTCAATGCTTAAGAGAAAAAGGATGCCAAAGGAATTTTAGGCAGAAGCCGTGCAATGCGCCATCTACGTACAGAATCGATATCCACATGCAAAGTTAGATGATAAAAAACCACAAGAGGGTTGGAGCGGACAAAAGCCTACAATTTCTCATCTCAAGGTGTTCGGTAGTGTGGCTTGTGCTCACATACCGGACCAACAAAGAACGAAGCTCGAAGACAAAAGCAAAAGATATATTTTTATTGGATATGATGAGAAGACAAAAGGATCCAAGCTACTTGACCTGATCAGCAAGATGGTGATAGTGAGTTGTGATGTGCGAGTAAATGAAGCAAGCGAATGGGACTGGAAAAATTCGACAGAAGTCAATATTGAAGTTGGAGAATCATCAGTCACTGCACCAACAAGTGCACCAACAGACTCAGAAATTTTCGATGATGAAGATGAACCACGACAACCCAAAATGCGATGTTTGAGAGATTTAATGACTCAACAGAGAAACTCACTCGATGTGAACATGAATCAAGTCCAACAAGAGGCAGTGAATTTACAACACACGATTGAAAAACTCACTCATGATAAAACCAAACTGGAAGAAACAAGAATGCTAGCTGTAAATGTCGCTGTAGACTTACGAAGGAAATTGAATAAACTAAACGAAGCCATGAAGTCTGAGTCAAGCGTAGCTGAGTGTTGACTTAAGGAAATTGAGAGGAAAACGTCGACGAGTAAAAATCGGCCGAAGAAAATCTTCTTCAAAGAAAAAAGAATAATGGAAAACAAAGGAGAGAATATATTTGCTTAAGACCCGATGATTATTTCTCATTCAGTTGAATACTTTAAATAACAAATTTAATCCTAAAAATGGAAAGTAGTGGGCACAAACTTGCGCCCAAAGTGGGCCAAAATGGCCAGAAAAAATTATGCTCTTCAATTAAACGTTAATTCAGATTTTTTCAAAAGTAAAAAACAACTAACGAAATCTAAGGAAACCATAGTTTTTATCTAACAATCTCCTCCTAAAAGCTGTGATATATCTACCTTATTATTTGAACTCTGATCTTTGAGCGTAGTTCTTCAAATTTTACCTGCGCTAGGGACTTGATAAAAATGTCTCCAAGTTGTTCCTCTGTTCGGATGAAATCAATCTTGATGAGCCTTCGATCTGCACATTCTCGGATGTAGTGGAATCTGATTTCTATGTGCTTGCTCCGGTCGTGTAAAACTGGATTTTTTATCAGGGAGATCGTAGCTTTGTTGTCCACGTATAACATTGGTGGATCGCTTTCTCTTCCGATGAGTTCTTCCATCAGTCGTGCAAGCCAGACCCCCTGTGTTTCCGCCGTCAAAGCGGCGATGTATTTGTCAAACACTCATACAAGAAAGAGACAATACTCAGAAAAAATAAACAAAACCAACTTTCTGATCTTCTTCAACTTGTTACACTGTAGATATGCAGACAGAAAAAAAAACTAAATAACTGCTAATAACATACAATAACTTTCCAGCAACAACGGCTAATAACTTCCCTTGCTATTAGCCACAAATACTAAAACTGTAATACAAGATTAAACAAACTAACAAATCATCCCCTTAATCTTGTATTTCAATCTTCATATTCTTACATTCTTCAAACCAATTCTTTCTCGAAGCTCCACAAATTTTTGTCGTCCTAATGGCTTCGTAAGTATATCAGCCAATTGATCCTCAGTTTTTACATGATCCACTTCAATCTCTCCTTTTTGCACACATTCACGAATGAAATGGAACCTCAGGTCTATATGTTTGCTGCGATCATGATGAACTGGATTTTTCGCTAATGCTATAGCAGACTTGTTATCAATATTTAAACGAACTGGATTTACTTCCTTCCCATGCAATTCCTTCAGTAAACGTCCTAACCATATTCCTTGACAAGCAGCTGACGTCGCTGCAATATACTCCGCTTCACAGGACGAAAGTGCCACCATTTTTTGTTTCTTTGAAGTCCATGTAATTGGATTGCCATATAAGAAAAACAATGTCCCCGCAGTGCTCTTTCGATCATCTATATCTCCAGCAAGATCACTATCACTATATCTGATTAAGCGATTTTCTACTTGCTGTTCCTTCTGTGAATGTTTGATTAATCCACCACACCTAAATGGTGTGAAAGTTATCTTATTTATAATCAAATAAATTAGAAGGACATGGAAATAGTAATAAATGGAAATAACAATAAATGGGAAAGATATCTATGGTAATAAGACAAATATTAGATATTTGCCTTATAATAAAATATCAAATATAATATATATGGTAAACTATAATTTATTACTAAATATCCTTAACACCCCACCGCAAGCTGAACGTCGGATTTGAATGAACGTGAAGCTTGAATCTGAAAAATTCAAAGAGGTTGAGAAACACTTTCGTGAAGATGTCAACAACCTGATTCAGAGGAGGCGTAGAAAAATACTTTCTTGGCCATCGAAAATTGCAGAGGGATCGCCACTCAACGGCGATGCTGCCTTGGCTTCGGCGAGAATATGTCTAACCCATGAAGAGGGATTGTCGCTTAGCGACGATGCTGCCTTGGCTCTGGTGAGAATATGTCTAACCCCAAGAAGTAGAAGGGGAAACCTAGAGGAAGGGACAAAGACAATGTTGAAGCCGAAAGAGTCGCCTCATTGGGGCGAAGGAGCCAATTTTGGCGAGAAGGGCGGCGGCAACTTGGTTGGCGAAGATGCCAGTGCGGCGCCCATATTCCAAAGGTAAATCTCTGCAGAAGGTCGATGGGCTTATTGAGATTCTGTATATTTCCAAAGAGAACACTGATGAAGATCCTAAGATTAGAGTTTCTGTGAAGGATGAAAGATGAAGGAAAAATTGGGAATAAAATGAAAGAAGTTATGTTTGAAAAAGGTGAGGTTGTATGTACAGAGTATGGCGAAGGATGATTTGGAGGTCAAAAGGGTGGAGCCGAAGAGTAATCAATCGGCTCTGCATGTGGCAACCATGACGACTGCCCCTGCGGCGTCAAAGCCAGCAGTGGTGGTGGAGAAGAACAGTAGAAGATTTCAAACGCCATTGAAAAGAGAGGATCCGGGTTGCTAAACCAAAATGGCTCTGATACCATGTGAATGTTTGATTAATCCACCACACCTAAATGGTGTGAAAGTTATCTTATTTATAATCAAATAAATTACAAAGATATGAAAACAGTAATAAATGGAAATAACAATAAATGGGAAAGATATCTATGGTAATAAGGCAAATATTAGATATTTGCCTTATAATAAAATATCAAATATAATATATATGCTATAATTTATTACTAAATATCCTTAACACCTTCACATAATGACATTCGATATCAATAGTTCCTTTCACCAGTTTGATTACCTGTTCAACGCTGCTACTACCGCCATTATCGCCGCCTTTCTTCTTCTCTGTCTTCGTTTCAATGGGCAACTGCTTTTCATCGACAGTTTTAATTATTTGTTCTACTTGTCCGGCCAACGGCTTTTCCTCAACAGGTTTAATTACCTGTGCTACTTCAATTGCACTGCCGGAAACAATGGCCTCCTTATCCTTCTCCTTCTCCTTCTCTGCTTTCGTTTCTCTGGTGACATGTTTTTCAATAGCACCGCCATTGTTTCCGTCCTCCTCCTTCTTCTCGTCGTCACAGTCCTTCTCTTTTATCTCCTTTGCTTTCGCTACCTCCGTTGCCACATTCTGGACCTCCGCCACAACGTCATCGCTCTTCTCCTCGGATTCAAACTTCACAGCACCAACGATTTTCTCGCCATCGCTCTTCTTCTCTTCTCGCTTCTCTGTTTTTTCTCTGATTCAATCTTCACAGAGCCATCGATTTTCTCCTCATCGATCATCTTCTCTATTTTTTTCACAGACGCAGCCTTCACATCTCCACGCCCTTTTATCTCTAGAAGTGATCCATCTCCGAACTTCACCATGCCGGTCACTGACTTGTTCAATTCCGAGAACCAACTTCGACAACTATTCATATGATTTCTGGCTCTCGTATCTAGGAACCAAGTGTTGTTTTTCTTCTCAATTTCTTCCGGGACAACCTTCTCTTCATAAAGAGCCATCTCCGTCAACTCTAGTGAACCGAGAGTTCGGACTTCACAAACTTGTGTTGTAAGTAAGGCTGGCTCATTCTCATCTCTTTGCTTCTCAGCCAAGTGCGCCTGATCCTCCCATTTTTTCGATCTATAGTCGGATGCATAATGGCCAATCTTTTGACAATTTAACACTTCACCTTCCGACATTCTGAGGCATAGTGGCCTAGGCTTTGACAATTGTAGCATCTTACCTTGCTCTTGTCAGCCTTCTTCTCTTGATGAAATGAGTCGTTTCCACGTCCATTACCTCTCCCTCTCCAGCGACCACTGCGACCTCTCCCTCGGCTATGGCCTCCATTGTCGCTACATTTTTTCTCTTTTCATTCTCCTTGAGTCAATAAGACATGCTCAACATTCTCTTTGTTGCCACCGATTCATTCCTTGTATGCTTTAAGACGGCCGATGACTTTCTCCATGGTCATCACCTTTAAATCGGCAAATTGCTCTATTGCCTGCGATATGAAGAAACTTAGGAGGTACTGAGTGGAGAAATTTTTTCACCAAGTATGCCTCTTCAAACTTGTCTCCAAAAGTACGTATTTTATTAACAACTTCTGTCAACCTTGCTGCAAAATCATCAATAGTCTCGGACTCCTTCATATTCATAATTTCAAACTCAATCTTCAGAGTTTGGATCTTTGCCTCCTTTACACGTTCAGCACCGACATGAACAGTTTTTAACGTTTGCCATAATTTCTTTGTTGTCTCTTTCTCTGCTAATAAAAATTCAAACTTGTCTCCAAAAGTACGTATTTTATTAACAACTTTTGTCAACCTTGCTGCATAATCATCAATAGTCTTGGACTCCTTCATATTCATAATTTCAAACTCAATCTTCAGAGTTTGGATCTTTGCCTCCTTTACACGTTCAGCACTGACATGAACAGTTTTTAACGTTTGCCATAATTTCTTTGTTGTCTCTTTCTCTGCTAAAAAAACAACATCGCCTCAGGGATTGCTGGATAGATAGCTGCTAAGGCCATTTGATCCTTCCTTTCATCAAGACTATCCAGAGACTCAGTTGATTCGATTGCGTCCCACACCCCTTGAGCACGCAAATAGACCTTCATCTTCATAGCCCATGCTGAGTAGTTGGTTCTCGATAACGTCGGGTATTCGAGTGATACCAGACCTTTCTATGTTGCAGACTTCGACGACTCTCCTCTCTCTCCAGTGTTTTTATTATTTCTCGACATGATCTTTGGCATGTAACCACGCTCTGATACCAATTGTCAGAGACACTCATACAAGAAAGAGACAATACTCAGAAAAATAAACAAAACCAACTTCCTGATCTTCTTCAACTTGTTACACTTTACATATGTAGACAGAAAAAAAACTAAATAACTACTAATAAGGTATAATAACTTCCCTTGCTATTAGCCACAAATACTAAAACTGTAATACAAGATTAAACAAACTAACATTATTCTGCTTTGAAGGAAGACAAAGCAACTATCTTTTGTTTTGTTGATTGCCAGCATATCGCGCCGCCTGAGAGGAAGTAAATCATCCCGCTGGTGCTCTTATGATCATCAACATCACCAGCCATGTCACTATCACTGTAGCCGACCAGCTCAAGCTTCTTCTTTTCTTTTCCTGCACAGTATCTCACACCCCAACTTTTGGTTCCAGCCACATAGCGCAGGATGCGCTTGACAGCCACAAGATGCGCCTCCCTAGGTGCTTCCATGAATCTACTCACGTATCCAACTGAGTAAGCAAAGTCAGGGCGTGTGTTTACCAGATAGCGTAGGCTCCCGACAATGTTGTGGTAATTGGTGGCGTTGACTGTGGTCGTAGTGTCGGCCTTCCTTAGCTGAAGCCAAGCCTCCATTGGCGTCCTTGTAGGGTTACTGTCCGCAAGCCCAGTTGTGTCCAGTAGCTTTTTTGCATACGCACTTTGGCAGATGGTGATGTCGGTAGTACTTTGTTGCACTTCGATGCCGAGGTAGTAGCTGAGCACGACGAGATCGTTCATCTTGAAGTTCTTTGACATCTCCCTCTTGAACCTTCCGAGGACTTCCATGTCGCCTCCAATGATTATGAGGTCGTCAACGTACACTCCCACGATCACTCGCTGCTCGTCATGGCCTTGCGTGTACATGTCATGCTTAGAGGCACAGCGCTTGAACTTCAGCGACAGTATGGTACTGTCGAGCTTCGCGTTCTAGGCTCGTGGTGCTTGTCGAAGCCCATAGAGTGCCTTATGCAAGCGCAATACCTTGTCAGGGTTGTCGTTGTCCAGGAAGCCTGGTGGTGGTCAAACATAAATGGTCTCCTTCAGCTCTCCGTTCAGGAACGCGGATTTTACGTCCATATGGTGGACCTCCCAGGAATGATGTGCCGCGATTGCCAACAATAGGCGGACAGATTCCAGCCTTGCCACCGGCGTGAATACCTCCTCGAAATCCACCGGCGTGATATAGCCCTTCGCCACCAGACGGGCCTTCTATTTCACAACTTCTCCCTTTTCGTTGCGCTTCAGTTTGGAGACCCATTTGAGTCCTATGGCTCGGTGTCCCAGCGGCATATCCTCCAGACTCCATGTCTGGTTATCGGTGATGGATGTCATCTTCTCCTGCATTGCCTTCAGCCAGCATGGGTTTCTTTCTACTTCGGCGAAGGTGTACGGTTCATCTGCGCTTATGGCATGTAGTTCAGCCACCTCTTATTCGAGTTCGCGCGCCGCCAGTCCAGGTGATTCACCTCCTCCCACTAGGTCGTCCATCCTTCGGTACCTGGTCACCAAATCATCATCGTGATTGGCATTCAGCGTCGAATCCACAGTCCATGGTGTTGCGAACTCCACTAGTTTAGGGGGTGCAGCTGCTGGCAGCGGTGACGGTTCCTGCTGTTGGGCTCCTCCTTCTTCCGGCTCGGTGACGAGGTACACCACCGTAAATTGATTTGGGTTGTGGTCTGCCTCGATCACGTCTTTCCATTGCTAGAAGGTGCTTTCGTCGANCGCAGGATCATAGAGTCTCTACACCTTGCTCTCAGGTTAATAGCCGATGAAGACGACTTTCAGCCCCCTGGGATCGAGCTTGGCGAGGTGGGGACGCGCTACCTTCATGTATGCAACGCAGTCGAACACTCCGAGATGATGTACCGTTGGCTTCTTGTTTTACCAGACCTCGTGTGGCGTCTTCCCGTCGAGGCTTCACGTTGGTGAATGATTGAGGAAGTAGACTACCGTCATCACCGCCTCTCCCCAGAATCTCATAGGCATCCCAAACGTCATCAGCAATGATCTCGCTGTCCCAACGATGGTCAGATTTTGGCGCTCCACCACTCCATTCTATTGGGGGGAGTAGGGCACCGTTAGGTGCCGTTTTATGCCGAACTTGTCGCAGTACTTACCGAAACTTGTCGAGGTGAATTCTCTACCTCGGTCTGTGCGCAGCACTCGCATCTTCTTCCCACATTCGACCTCCACTCGCGCTTGAATGCGCTTAACCGCCTCTGTCGCCTCACTTTTTGCTTGCAGCAGGATCAGCCACATGAAGCGGCTTTTGTCATCGACCAGCAGGAGGAAGAGGGTCTTACCGCCTCGGGTCGCCGGCTTGATGGGCCCGCAGATATCACCGTGTACAAGCTCCAACGGCTCATCAACGCGGTAGGATGTTCGAGACGGAAAGGGGGTATGCCTCTGTTTGCCGATGAGACACCCGTCGCATAGCTTGTTCATGCCTTTGATTGCCGGCAAACCGTGCACCATCTCCTCCCTGTGTAATTTTTGTAGAGCAGTAAAGTTTAAGTGCCCGTACCTTGCGTGCCACTCCAAGATACCTCTTCGGTCTTGGTCGAGAGGTAGACGGGTTGCTCTATCTCCAACTCTAGGATGTAAGGACGGTTTGTCGTGAGCCGAACTTGCGTGAGCAGCCGTCGTCGATCATTGCAGATTTTGAGTAGCTCGCACTCGATGGAAATGAAGCAGCTGGCCTATTGAGTTGACCTGGGCTCACAAGGTTAGCCTTGAGCCTCGTCATGAAGTAGACGCCAGTCAGCTTGCAATGCTCGCCTCCCTTGCTGATGAACAGGATGGTGTCGCGCCCTTCGATCTCGACGACGGAGCCATCGCTGAATTTTACCGTCCCGCGAATCTCTAAGTCGAGCTTAGAGAACGCAGATCTAGCCCCAGTCATATGGTTTGTTGCCCCTGTGTCGAGGACCCATCGCCGATGCTCATGCTGCTCGTCCCTCTCGCCGATCTGAGAGAACACTCGCTCCTCCTTCAGTTGAATTGGCTTCCCAGCTGGTGCCTTTGCTACGCCCAGCCTGAGCTCTTCCTCGGGTTCGACGCTCACTAGAGGAGCAGTTATGCCGTCTTCGATTACATCCAACTCTGTGGATTTGGAATCAAAATTGGAGACGTCGGATAAGACCGATGCACTTACCATGAAGAGAGTTGAGGATTGAGCCACATGGGCCTTCTTGGCCTTCTCCATGTTCCTGAGCTTGCTCAGGTGACCTCTCTTCCCATCTTTCCCGCGCGTGCGCCCGCAAGATTTCTATGGCTTCTTACGCAAAGCCGCCTTTGCGGCTGGAGGGCCCTTTGCTCTCGCTGGTGTTGTCACGGAGCTTCTCCTTGTTCATGAGCTTGCTCCAGCAATTCTTGCTCAAGTGACCTCTCTTCCCATAGTTCGAGCACTAGATCGGCCTGCCATCGGTCAACTTCTTCTTTTGATCCCCATCTTTCCCACGCATTCGCCCACGAGATTTCCATGACTTCTTACCGCCTTTGTGGCTGGAGGGCCCGTTGCTATCGGGGACGACCTACAGCATCTTCTTCACGATTTCTGTCCTCCCAAGGCGATTGCTCGATGCGCTTGGTGGAGAGAGACGTCAACATCTCTAGGGGCACAGAACCTAATATGGCGGCGAATGCCAACCTGGCTACTTTTGATCCCCATCTTTCCCGCGCGTGGTGAGAATACCACTTTCTTTTTACGATAGAATATACTGGCACGACATTCCGCTAGCCAATCCATGCTTAGTATTACGTCAAAATCGGTCATCGTTACTAGTATTAGGTGTATGCTTAGAGTTTGGTTCGCTAATATTGCTTTGTCATTCTTTACTCTATCCTTAGTTACTAGGGTTCTAATTCGAACCTAGTCTCTAGCCTCGAATGGGCCCTCTTCAGTTTCACCTCATCCCCTTCCTCTAATGTAGGGGTTGTCCCCTTCCTTGTCTTACTCTTTCGTGTGGTCTAGGCAGCATGATTCTAGAAACCAAGATAGTATCTCTTAAGTCTATGGCTCATCACTATGCATATATACTATTAAACATACATATACTAAAGTCACATCATATTGCAAACATAATCACTCAGCATGCAACAAATCACATCATACTCTATAATAAATACATGAAATATCACAAAAAATTCAGTAATATCAACTGAAAAATGCATGCGAGTTCGAAAACGTTTCTCTTTTGTAATCTTGTGCAAGGCGTACCTGATGATGACTGGCCATCGATGTTGGGACCATGGAACGTGCCAAGCCTACATTATAGGCTAGTCTATAGAATCTAAAACCTAGAGCTCTGATACTGACTGTAACGACCCTAAATTTCCACATACTCAAAGTCGCTACTAACGTCTCATTCTCATCTCTAATGCGAAAATATAACTCTTCAATTGAACATCATTTATAACATATACTTCGAAACGCTTAAAACAACTTCTTCTCTTAAAAACACAACCATGATCTTAGGTGTTTAAATATGAAATAATGATATTTAGAGAAAATAAAAATAAATACAAAATAATTTAAAACAATGAAATGAAAAACAACCTATTCTAACCTAAACTTCGCAGACGCGTTTTAAAGTTTTGAGGGGATGCCCGAAAGGGAAAGCCCAAAGACGACAATATCGGCTAGCGATGGACATAAGTCGTTACATTCATAATCAATATGGGCAAGAACTATGTAAGTGATATGCAAAGTACACTCTAGAAATAATGAAGAAAAAAAATCATAAAGAAAAACAAGAATAAATCCAACCAAAATTTCAGGTGGGTTGGGTTAGTGACTAATAATCTAATCACAGTTCACCACCCAACTCACCTTATTTTTTTGTTTAGATGTTTTTTTTTTAATTATTTAATAAATTGTACTCACCCACAATATAAATTATTGATTATATCAATAATTGAAATCCTAAAAAGTTATAATATCAAATATTCCAAATTTTACTAACATTCATTACAAGGTCCTTTGGGAGTTCTTCAAGCTTTAGCAGATGGCACAAAACTACTTTTTAAAGAAAATCTGCTTCCATCTAAAGGTGGTATGCGTTTATTCAGTATCGGACCATCCATAGTAGTCATATCAATTTTACTAAGCTATTTAGTAACGTCAAATATTCTTAATATCTAAGGTAGGGTTGGTTGGGGCCGAATTTGGTTGAGTTACAATATTAACACAATCAAGCCATTATAGTTTTAATTAAGTAGAAGACACAGCTGGTGAAGCGGTTGATGTCTTAGATCTAATTTTTCAATCCATGACATTTTCGTAATTTTGATGAAGTTCAAGGTATATTAGTAAGTTTTCATTTTCTAAATATTTTATTATTATTGTTAGGAAAAATAAAATAAATAAAAAAAAATTCTTTTTAGGTATTGATAATGAATTCACTTGCCATTTTTTAAAAATATTAGAAAAACCCATAAAACACATGAGGTGAGATAGTGATTTTGCTTTCTTTTATTTAGGAATTAAGCTTTTCTTTTATTAAGTGAATTAAGCGAAATAGTTGATGGATAGATAGTCGTATTCGTCTAGTTGGTTGATATTTTGTTAGCAAAACTTTTAAATATTCTTTAATTATTGCATTATTCCAAAAAAATAAATATATAATAATAATAATATAATTAATATTAAAAGAATTTAAACTTTTTTTGTTACATTAATTTATTTATCAATTTTATTATACTAATATTGGAGGTTTAGTTTACTAAATTTGAGAAAAGATATGTGCCACAGAAGGCATCTAGGTATTTTAAAGTTAGGTTATGTGTGGTTTAAATGATTTTATTGAGATAGAATAATAGATCAATCAATAGAGATTAGAGAATGACACATAATAAGATCAAAGTAAATGACCATAGTGGGCGAGATATGTGTCTGCCAACCATTTACCCAAAACAATTTCTGTTTCCGTGTTAAAATGACCATGATCCCACGAAAAGCCTTCAAATGTGGTCAAGTTTATAGGCAACTCCCGAGAGTCGATAGTAATGATGTCTGGAAGCTCTTTTTGGACTGCATCTTCAGCTGCTCTCACTGCCGGCAAGTTATGAGTATCGTGCTTCATAAAAAAGTCATACATGGATATCTTAACAATAATGACCGGTAAAAATCTAGGTTTTATATCATTGCGGATGTCGGTGATGAACTTCTTTAAGTTGTCTTTGTATCTTTGAGCGGTGTCATTCATAGCCGCATCGCTTTCTCCTTGATACCAAAACAAAGCACGCACAACTCCACCTTCTTTTTCTGATGTTTTAATTCGTTCAATGAAATTTTGGTAAAAAGTTGCACTAGGATTGCTAGGGTTTTTTATCCATTGTTCAATTAAAGTGCCACCTCTAGCACAAGGAACTAAACCCACGGTGCCTGCCTTTTGTCCAGCTTTTTCTTTGAACTGGTGAGCAAACGGTATCCCCGGACCAATCCCTGGAGTGTGACTAATGTCAATCCCCAAATGGAGAGGTTCATGTGCTATCTCCCATTGGCGCTCAGGGTTCAACCGTAGGATGGATGGGTCGGATTGACACTCCAATGGGACCTTTCCATCCCACACAAGTTTCCCGTTTTGAATTTTCTCTACCCCACCTCGACCAGCCATGTTGCTCTGACCGGCCAGGATGAATATGTTGGTGGGAGAAGTAGCCCCTGAAAGGGAAGGGCTAAACAATATCATACACAACAAGATTGATAGTTTCAGCAAAACCATTTTGACCCTTTGTGTCTGTGCAAATAGACACTGAAGAAAGTATTAAAAGAATTAAAAGCTACTTTTTCTTGTCGGGAAGAATTGATAACTTTTTGTGTCTGTTTGCACAGACACAACTACTCTCCCGTTCAAATTCTTATCACTCTCCTATTTTATAATTGATCTATGCCTCTTCATTCCTTGGTTAGTGATCCTCACTTTTTATACTTAATTTTGATTCTATTTTAAGTATTATTTAAGTTTCAAAATCAATTTCAATCGATCAATATTTGTGGATGGGAGTATTTTTCGATCTTAATCATCTTAGATCACACCTAATTTGTTTAATAAAACTTCAACCTTGTATCTCTTTTCACCAATCTTGTCTTACATGTCTTTTTCTATAGAATAAAAGACGAGATCTTTTGACATTAAAATATATTAGCTTAATTCACGAGGTAAATAAATATTTTCTCATTTCTAGGCCAAAAATAGATTTACCCTTTTGTTTTAAATCTTAAGATTTTGATCGGAGAAATTTAAATTGATTATTTATTTATTTTTTTTAATTTGAAGAATGTGTAAATATCTATGTTAATTATAAAAAATTTAATAAGAGTTTTTGGGTGATATAATTTGTATCAAATTAGGTTTCCATACTCCATGAGAGAAATATATATGTGAATATTTTGACTTTGTTTTTCATTTATTAATGTGTCGTGTTAATGCAAATTATAAATTTGTGAAAGATAATGTCACGACCTAAAACAAAGGAATATTAATGTGATGTTCCACATTGATTGGAGACGAGGACAAAACATCAATTACAAAGATGTGTAAACCTTCCTCTAGCAGACACGTTTTAAAGCCTTTAGGAGAAGCGCGAAAGGGAAAACTCAAAGAGAACAATATCTGCTAGCAGTGCGCCTGGGTCGTTACAAATGGTATCAGAGCCAAACACCGGACGTTGTGCCAGCCTTCTCGCAATTCCCCGAAGAGGGATAGACACGAGGCAGTGTGCCAATAAGGACGCTGGGACCCAAAGGGGGTGAATTGTGATGTCCCACATTGATTGGGGAGGAGGACAAAACACCATTTAGAAGGGTGTGGAAACCTTCCTCTAACATACGTGTTTTTTTTAAGCGAAGCCCAAAAACAAAAAAAAAAAA
>NC_036644.1:4512704-4514339 GCF_002806865.2 Cucurbita pepo subsp. pepo
AGTAGGGATGTTGTATCCGAGGAAGATAAGAGTTGTGACTGGGATAAGACCTATGAAGAATCCATTATGTGCGATCTGGAATGGGGTGATCAAGAGGAGGCAGCAGATGTTTGTGATGAAAATGAAGAAGGGAGCGAATCTGATATAGAAGTTGCAGAGGAAAATATTTTCTCTGGCTCTTTGGCTGAAGCAAGCTCTCCTAGCTCGAATATGGGGAGGAATAGGAGACCACAAGTCTGGATGAGAGACTATGCAACAGGAGAAATTTTTTCTGAAGAAGATAATGAAGCTCACTTGACCATGTCTATCACTACTAAACTTGTAAACTTTGAAGGCGCATTGAAGAGTGAGAAATGGAGGCAAGCTATAGATCTGAAAATAGAAGAAATAAACAGAAATGACACATGGGAATTGATAGAGTTACCTGAGGGCGGAAAGAAGGTTGGAGTAAAATGGATTTATAAGACGAAATTCAATGAAAATGGAGAAGTCGACAAATACAAGGCTAGGCTTGTAGCCAAGGGGTATACTCAACAGCATGGGGTAGACTATACTGAAGTATTTGCACCAGTTGCGCGCATGGAGACAATTCGTTTGGTGGTAAAACTTGCAGCTCAAAGAGGCTGGTTCATCTATCAGCTGGACGTGAAATCTGCATTTCTAAATGGTGATTTGAATGAAGAGATCTTTGTGGAGCAACCTTATGGATATGTGCGGAAGGGACATGAGCAGAAGGTTTACAAGTTAAAGAAGGCACTATATGGGCTTAAGCAAGCTCCACGTGCTTGGTATAGCCTTATAGAAGCCTATTTTATGAAGGAAGGTTTTGAGAAATGTGACTATGAGCATACTTTTTTCATCTAGAGAGGAAAAGAAGCCAAAGTATTAATTGTAAGTCTCTATGTTGATGATCTCAGGTTTACTGGAAATGATGAATTAATGTTTACCGAGTTTAAAAATTTCATGAAAAATGAGTTTGACATGACAGATCTTGGTAAGATGAGGTATTTTCTTAGCTTTGAAGTCTTACAAAAATCTAGTGATATTTTTACAAGTTAGAAGAAGTATGCTTTGGAGGTCTCAAATAGTTTGGAAGGGACAAAAGTAATTCTATTCATAATCCTATTGTCCCTGGATGCACACTTATGAAAGATGAAGATGGAATAAACGTGGACAAAACTTATTATAAGCAAGTTATAGGCAGTCTTAATTATCTCACAACTCGACCCGACATAATGTTTGTAGCGAGTCTAATTAGTAGATATATGGAGAATCCCACTGAACTTCATTTACCGGCAACAGAAAGGGTACTACATTATTTGAAGGAAACATCTGGGCTCGAAATTTTCTATCAGAAAGGAGGAGATGATGATTTTGTTGCATACACAGTGATTACGTTGGAATTTGGATGAGAGAAAGAGTACTTCAGGCTATGTAACGACCCTAAATTTCCACATACTTAGAGTCGCTACNGTGATTACGTTGGAATTTGGATGAGAGAAAGAGTACTTCAGGCTATGTAACGACCCTAAATTTCCACATACTTAGAGTCGCTACTAAAGTCTCATGCTCATCTATAATGCGGAAATATAACTCTTACATGAACATAGTTGATAACGTAAACTTCAAAAAAAC
>NC_036644.1:4515569-4519803 GCF_002806865.2 Cucurbita pepo subsp. pepo
TTTCTTATATTTCTAGTTTTCTCTCTATTCTTAATATTCTCTTCATTTTCTTATATTTCTAGTTTTCTCTCTATTCTTAATATTCTCTTGTCTATTTTTGAAAATTTTCCTTACCCAAGTTGTTACATTGTCTCGTTGGTAGCTCTACCGACGCAGACTACTAACATCCGCTCATTTCAACCTATGGATGATGAAGACCGTATCAAACCACAGTCTTCTTGGGAATGATTTCTCGGGTTCCCTGTCCTTGTACATGTTTTCAACAATTAGGGTCATCCTAGAGCTACCCCGCCCCTGTTGTTTCACCCTCCTAAGGTTTAATGGTCACAACTAGGGCTTTGTCATCCCTAAGGTTTAATGGTCACAACTAGGACTTTGTCATCCAATAGAGTGTAATTACAAGCACGTGACTGTGGTTTTTAGAAAATTCTAGAAGGTTCATGAAAATCTTGAATATATCCTTAGGCCCTAACTTGGTTTAGATTCCATTTTTGTCTCACAACAACTCGAAGATGGTTAGGCCTTACAAAAAGTAGTAGATCATTTGGAAGATGTTTAGGCCGTAACATTATAAAGAGTTCTAAGGACATTTTGGTCATTTCTCCCTAATTTTTTGTTTAGACTTTGATATAAAGTTACATGATATTTGGAGGTCATTTATATCATGAATTGAAAATAAAGTTACTTAAGAGCAAATCGATCGGTTAATACTAAAAATTTTGCTTATTAGGATTTATAGTCATTATATTTTAATCCTTTTTCTTACTTTATAATAAAATTTTAAACAACATTTTCATTTATAAATACCTCTCCGAACGAAGGGCTATCAATTCATTAGAAATTGAGAAGTAAGAAAATAATATCTTCCACCAAGACATTCACCCCTAAAGCAGAAGCCCTTTTGAAAGAACCTATATAGGAACATCCTTTTGAAAGAAACTAATTCCTAATTCAAGAAACTAATTAAAGAACTGATGGAACGCTTTCTACTTCAAGACCAAGTATTAAAATTTGGTATTATTTGTTTTTAGTTGGTGCAATCAACCATTTCACAAAAATTAATATTTAGAACAACTTAAATATTCTTTAATTACTGCATTATTCTAAAAAAAAAATTAACGTGGATAATTTCATTTGCCCATTAAATAGGTGTCTTGAATCTAGGTTACCATTTTGATTTTAAACTTCTGTTTTTTTGGTTCAATAATAAACAAAATTTGATTATATTTTTAATTATTTAAATAAAGAAAACACTTCTACATAGTATTAAGTATGTTAAGGTTCAAATTTATATGTTTTTATTGAGATAGAATAATAGATCAATCAATAGAGATGAGAATGACACATAATAAGATCAAAGTAAATGACCATAGTGGGCGAGATATGTGTCTGCCAACCATTTACCCAAAACAATTTCTGTTTCCGTGTTAAAATGACCATGATCCCACGAAAAGCCTTCAAATGTGGTCAAGTTTATAGGCAACTCCCGAGAGTCGATAGTAATGATGTCTGGAAGCTCTTTTTGGACTGCATCTTCAGCTGCTCTCACTGCCGGCAAGTTATGAGTATCGTGCTTCATAAAAAAGTCATACATGGATATCTTAACAATAATGACCGGTAAAAATCTAGGTTTTATATCATTGCGGATGTCGGTGATGAACTTCTTTAAGTTGTCTTTGTATCTTTGAGCGGTGTCATTCATAGCCGCATCGCTTTCTCCTTGATACCAAAACAAAGCACGCACAACTCCACCTTCTTTTTCTGATGTTTTAATTCGTTCAATGAAATTTTGGTAAAAAGTTGCACTAGGATTGCTAGGGTTTTTTATCCATTGTTCAATTAAAGTGCCACCTCTAGCACAAGGAACTAAACCCACGGTGCCTGCCTTTTGTCCAGCTTTTTCTTTAAACTGGTGAGCAAACGGTATCCCCGGACCAATCCCTGGAGTGTGACTAATGTCAATCCCCAAATGGAGAGGTTCATGTGCTATCTCCCATTGGCGCTCAGGGTTCAACCGTAGGATGGATGGGTCGGATTGACACTCCAATGGGACCTTTCCATCCCACACAAGTTTCCCGTTTTGAATTTTCTCTACCCCACCTCGACCAGCCATGTTGCTCTGACCGGCCAGGATGAATATGTTGGTGGGAGAAGTAGCCCCTGAAAGGGAAGGGCTAAACAATATCATACACAACAAGATTGATAGTTTCAGCAAAACCATTTTGACCCTTTGTGTCTGTGCAAATAGACACTGAAGAAAGTATTAAAAGAATTAAAAGCTACTTTTTCTTGTCGGGAAGAATTGATAACTTTTTGTGTCTGTTTGCACAGACACAACTACTCTCCCGTTCAAATTCTTATCACTCTCCTATTTTATAATTGATCTATGCCTCTTCATTCCTTGGTTAGTGATCCTCACTTTTTATACTTAATTTTGATTCTATTTTAAGTATTATTTAAGTTTCAAAATCAATTTCAATCGATCAATATTTGTGGATGGGAGTATTTTTCGATCTTAATCATCTTAGATCACACCTAATTTGTTTAATAAAACTTCAACCTTGTATCTCTTTTCACCAATCTTGTCTTACATGTCTTTTTCTATAGAATAAAAGACGAGATCTTTTGACATTAAAATATATTAGCTTAATTCACGAGGTAAATAAATATTTTCTCATTTCTAGGCCAAAAATAGATTTACCCTTTTGTTTTAAATCTTAAGATTTTGATCGGAGAAATTTAAATTGATTATTTATTTATTTTTTTTAATTTGAAGAATGTGTAAATATCTATGTTAATTATAAAAAATTTAATGAGAGTTTTTGGGTGATATAATTTGTATCAAATTAGGTTTCCTTACTCCATGAGAGAAATATATATGTGAATATTTTGACTTTGTTTTTCATTTATTAATGTGTCGTGTAATGCAAATTATAAATTTGTGAAAGATAATGTCACGACCTAAAACAAAGGAATATTAATGTGATGTTCCACATTGATTGGAGAGGAGGACAAAACATCATTTACAAAGATGTGTAAACCTTCCTCTAGCAGACACGTCTTAAAGCCTTTAGGAGAAGCGCGAAAGGGAAAGCTCAAATAGAACAATATCTGCTAGCAGTGCGCCTGGGTCGTTACAAATGGTATCAGAGCCAAACACCGGACGTTGTGCCAGCCTTCTCGCAATTCCCCGAAGAGGGATAGACACGAGGCAGTGTGCCAATAAGGACGCTGGGACCCAAAGGGGGTGAATTGTGATGTCCCACATTGATTGGGGAGGAGGACAAAACACCATTTACAAGGGTGTGGAAACCTTCCTCTAACATACTTGTTTTTTTTTAAGCCTTGAGGGGAAGCAAAAAAAAAAAAAAGCCTGAAAAAAACAATATTTACTAGCCGTGGGCTTAGGTCGTTACAATTACTAAAAATAAAACAATAAAATAGATAGCAAAACTTGTTAGAGGGAAAATAAGGAGTATATAACAATAGATCTATTTGGTATTCATTTTCTAAGGTGACGTGCATATTACTTTTATGAAAAATAAGCTTTACAATTTGATTTTTTTGTCTCATTCTATTATTTTGAATCGTTTTAACCTCGTTTTTGCTTTTTAAGACGATATTAGAAGATTTAAGAAATAGAACCGTTATGAATATGGTTCGTAGTATGATTTTAGAAAAGAAAATTCCGAAAAGTTTCTGGCTTGAAGTAGTCAACTCGACTCTGTATGTATTGAATCGAAGTCAAACATTGGCTGTTAAAAAAACAAAACTCGAGAAGAAGCTTCGAGTGGAGTCAAACCTTCAGTTGAGCATTTTAGAGTTTTTGGATGTATCTCTCATGTTCATGTGCCTGACAATAGAAGAACTAAGTTGGATGATAAGGGTTTGAGTTGTATTTTACTTGGAGTTAGTGAAAAGTCAAAGGCTTATAGACTCTATGATCCAACTTCACAGAGGATCATAATGAGTAGGGATGTTGTATCCGAGGAAGATAAGAGTTGTGACTGGGATAAGACCTATGAAGAATCCATTATGTGCGATCTGGAATGGGGTGATCAAGAGGAGGCAGCAGATGTTTGTGATGAAAATGAAGAAGGGAGCGAATCTGATATAGAAGTTGCAGAGGAAAATATTTTCTCTGGCTCTTTGGCTGAAGCAAGCTCTCCTAGCTCGAATATGGGGAGGAATAGGAGACCACAAGTCTGGATGAGAGACTATGCAACAGGAGAAA
>NC_036644.1:4524772-4618975 GCF_002806865.2 Cucurbita pepo subsp. pepo
GAATTGATAGAGTTACCTGAGGGCGGAAAGAAGGTTGGAGTAAAATGGATTTATAAGACGAAATTCAATGAAAATGGAGAAGTCGACAAATACAAGGCTAGGCTTGTAGCCAAGGGGTATACTCAACAGCATGGGGTAGACTATACTTAAGTATTTGCACCAGTTGCGCGCATGGAGACAATTCGTTTGGAGGTAGAACTTGAAGCTCAAAGAGGCTGGTCCATCTATCAGCTGGACGTGAAATCTGCATTTCTAAATGGTGATTTGAATGAAGAGATCTTTGTGGAGCAACCTTATGGATATGTGCGGAAGGGACATGAGCAGAAGGTTTACAAGTTAAAGAAGGCACTATATGGGCTTAAGCAAGCTCCACGTGCTTGGTATAGCCGTATAGAAGCCTATTTTACGAAGGAAGGTTTTGAGAAATGTGACTATGAGCATACTTTTTTCTTCGAGAGAGGAAAAGAATCCAAAGTATTAATTGTAAGTCTCTATGTTGATGATCTCAGGTTTACTGGAAATGATGAATTAATGTTTACCGAGTTTAAAAATTTCATGAAGAATGAGTTTGACATGACAGATCTTGGTAAGATGAGGTATTTTCTTAGCTTTGAAGTCTTACAAAAATCTAGTGATATTTTATAANTAAAAATTTCATGAAGAATGAGTTTGACATGACAGATCTTGGTAAGATGAGGTATTTTCTTAGCTTTGAAGTCTTACAAAAATCTAGTGATATTTTATAAGTTAGAAGAAGTATGCTTTGGAGATGCTGAAATAGTTTGGAATGGAAACTTATGAAAGATGAAGATGGAATAAACAAAACTTATTATAAGCAAGTTATAGGCAGTCTTAATTATCTCACAACTCGACCTGACATAATGTTTGTAGCGAGTCTAATTAGTAGATATATGGAGAATCCCACGAGCTTCATTTACCCACACCAAAATACATTATTTGAAGGAAACGCTCGAAATTTTCTATATTTTGTTGCATACACAGTGATTATGTGGAATTTGGATGAGAGAAAGAGCACTTCAGGCTATGTGTTTTTATTGAGTTCTGGAGCAGTATTATGGTCATCAAAGAAACAACCAATAGTAAGTCTATCTGCAGCTTCATGTGCATGCCATGCAGTATGGTTAAAAGGGTGTTGGAAAAGCTGTCAGAATCAAGACAAGTCAACTATTATTCACTATGATAGTAGCTCTGCTATCAAGCTTTCAAAAAACCTAGTAATGCACGGCCGGAGTTGGTGCATTGTGGCACATAGGACCCGTTAGCTGATGTGATGACTAAACCACTAAAATTGGATGCTTTCTTGAAGACATAGATATAAACAGAATACTATTTGTGTTCAGTTGAAGGGAGGAATTGTTGTTCAGTTGAAGGGAGGAATGGTTAGGTCAGTTGAAGGGAGGAATGGTTAGGTTTAATTTAGATTTGATGTGATTTAGTTATTTGAATTAGATCTGATTTACATTCCCATTTAGTTATTTGAATTAGATTAGATTTACATTTCCTTGTTTTTAGTGTATTCTATATAATAGCCAATTTTATTCGAATAGGAGGAGAGTACTATATTTCTAGTTCTCTCTATTCTTAATATTCTCTTGTCTATTTTCCTTACCCAAGTTGCTACATTGTCTCCCAAGTTGCTACATTGTCTCGTTGGTAACTCTACCGCAGACTACTAACATCCTCTCGTTACATTGTCTCGTTGGTAGCTCTAGGTTACCATTTTGATTTTAAACTTTTGTTTTTTTGGGTAATAAGAAACAAAATTTGATTATATTTTTTATTATTTAAATAAAGAAAACACTTCTACCTAGTATTAAATATGTTAAGGTTCAAATAGACGTGATTTAAATATTTTTATTGAGATAGAATAATAGATCAATCAATAGAGAGGAGAGAATGATACATAATAAGATCAAAGTAAATGACCATAGTGGGCGAGATATGTGTCTGCCAACCATTTACCCAAAACAATCTCTGTTTCCGTGTTAAAATGACCATGATCCCACGAAAAGCCTTCAAATGTGGTCAAGTTTATAGGTAACTCCCAAGAGTCGATAGTAATGATGTCTGGAAGCTCTTTTTGGACGGCATCTTCAGCTGCTCTCACTGCCGGCAAGTTATGAGTATCGTGCTTCATAAAAAAGTCATACATGGATATCTTAACAATAATGACCGGTAAAAATCTAGGTTTTATATCATTGCGGATGTCGGTGATGAACTTCTTTAAGTTGTCTTTGTATCTTTGAGCGGTGTCATTCATAGCCGCATCGCTTTCTCCTTGATACCAAAACAAAGCACGCACAACTCCACCTTCTTTTTCTGATGTTTTAATTCGTTCAATGAAATTTTGGTAAAAAGTTGCACTAGGATTGCTAGGGTTTTTTATCCATTGTTCAATTAAAGTGCCACCTCTAGCACAAGGAACTAAACCCACGGTGCCTGCCTTTTGTCCAGCTTTTTCTTTGAACTGGTGAGCAAACGGTATCCCCGGACCAATCCCTGGAGTGTGACTAATGTCAATCCCCAAATGGAGAGGTTCATGTGCTATCTCCCATTGGCGCTCAGGGTTCAACCGTAGGATGGATGGGTCGGATTGACACTCCAATGGGACCTTTCCATCCCACACAAGTTTTCCGTTTTGAATTTTCTCTACCCCACCTCGACCAGCCATGTTGCTCTGACCGGCAAGGATGAATATGTTGGTGGGAGAAGTAGCCCCTGAAAGGGAAGGGCTAAACAATATCATACACAACAAGATTGATAGTTTTAGCAAAACCATTTTGGCCCCTTGTGTCTGTCTAAAAGAATTGATAACTTTTTGTGTTTATTTGCACACTAAAAGAATTGATAACTTTTTGTGTCTATTTGCACAGACACAACTACTCTCCCGTTAAAACGCTTATCACTCTCCTTCTATTTTATAATTGATCTATGCCTCTTCATTCCTTTCCCAGTTATCCTCACTTTTTATACTTAATTTTGATTCTATTTTTAGTATTATTTAAGTTTCAAAATCAATTTCAATTTGTCAATATTTGTGGATCGGGAGTATTTTTAGATGTTAGATCACACCTAATTTGTCTAATATATCTATATATAGAAGTATAAAAATAAAACTTCAACCTGTGCACGTGACTAATATGGAAGTATTGCATCCATTATTTAGTTGAATCATGATTTTTAATGTGGGACCTCATTCATGCGATATTATTCGTACTTCTTTCTTTTGTGTCAGTTTTTAGTAGTGTGAATGTGTACTAGTCCATAGTCGGCCTAGGAGTACGTTAACTAGCCAACGTAGTGGATCCATGTGCACGTGTGTAATCCACGTGTAGACTCGATACTCAGTAATGCTACTGATAGATAGTTTTTGGTATTTCTATTATAGTAATTTATCGAAATTGATATATAGTTTCGGTAGAGTACTAGAGCTTAGCATTTTAGTTACCACTGAATTCCTCTCGAACATACACAGTCGTCTATTTATCTTCTATCGACTACCAATTTCCAAAAACGATAAACACATTCAAAGTTATCGTTTCTTGAATTCTTACCGTTCTTGGACCTTAATTGAAAATGGATCTTTCTAACGTCTTGTCTTCCAACTTTTTAGAAGTAATTACACATCTAAATACTCAGATAAATGGGAAAACGACATTCTTGAATCCATAAATCATACCTTCGATTCTTTCTCGATTCTTTTAAGGCTCTCAATAAAATCCTAAAAGTGTGAACCGTCGGGACTCGAGTGTTACACCTATATAGATCTATTGTGAAACAAGGATGCCATAATTAAACTCATAATCTAGTTCAACACGATAGAGTGATAGAGATATTCATAAATATCCTGATCAATCGTCAAATTCCAAATTTAGCAGTGGGCATAAACACGCTCTCACATAACGGGTTAAAACAAACCATATTTGTTAGTAGTGGGCTTGAGCAGTTAGAAATGATATCAGATCCAGATATTGGGCGGTGTGCCAGCGAAAACGTTGACCCCCAAGAGAGTAAATTGTGAGATCTCATATTGTCGGTTTGAGAGATGAATGAAACATTCCTTAAAAGGATGTGGAAACCTTTCCTTATTATTAGGAGCGTTTTAAAATCGTGAGACTAACGACAATACGTAATGAAATAAAGCAGATAATATCTATTAGCGCTGAGATTAAGTTTTTACATAGATTATCTAAGAACCCTAAAAAAATCGAAATTTTCAAATTTATTCAATAAAATGGGGGGTAAAAAAGTAATTTGGCATGCAAGGCTTTTTCTTGCTCACGTGGCAGGTATAAAGAAAACTTTATATTTCAAATTTGAAACTTCTTGGGCCCATTTTTTAAAATTCCCTCAAAAGGACTGTGCACCAACGGCTTGATTTCTCATATTAGGGTTCATCTCCAGAACTGAATCTCTTCCTTTTACAGTCTCTCCGGCGATTTCGACTGTGCCATTTTCCGACTACCTCGTGGCGGTTCTTTGTTTATATGATTCGGAAGACGACTCATCAATTACGGCCTAAAGAACTGCGTTCGCCCCTGGAACCATACGTCCTAGGACAGTAGAACTGCATTGCTTATTCATATTCAGTTTGATAGAATAGAAGTAAGAAGGTTGCGTTTCAATGGATTATTCTTCAATAAATGGACTCCATAATTTTAGTTTGACTCTCGCATCAAGAAGAGCTGAAGAAGCTGGTTGGTTTTCTTTTTCTTCCGTTCTGGAATCTTGTTGATCTATTCATTATTCATTTGTTCCTTTTTTCCCCCTCCTTTATGATGCTACTTGTGAAGTAAGTAATCTTAGGTTACCAATCTTGTCCTAGTCTGATCTTGATTCCTGTGTTTTTCTAGATTTCTGATAGATGTGGTGGTTTGTATTTGAGAATCCATTGGGTAATTGAAGTCTAATTGTTTAATTTTACAGCTTGGAGGCGGTATGAAGCTGTTAGGTGGCTTGAAAGCTTTGTTGGCCCACTCGGCCTGCCTACTCAGCCATCAGAGATGGAGTTTATTTCTTGCTTGAGAAATGGCCTTGTCTTGTGTAATGCAATTAACAAGATTCAACCAGGATCAGTGCCCAAGGTTTTGTAATTGTTATTGATTTTCTTTTTCAAACTTGTGTGGCCAACTTCATTTTCGGACCATCACTTATATTCTTGTGAATAAATTGAAGGTGGTGGATAACCCATGCCCTTTACAATCACTTACGTGGGAGTGTCAGCCATTGCCTGCCTATCAATACTTTGAGAACGTTCGGAACTTTTTGGTTGCTGCAAGAGACCTAAATCTGCCTGCTTTTGAAGCTTCAGATTTAGAAAGGGTATTTTTCTTCAATTTGAATGTATGTGAGCTTTTCTATTATATGTTACTGAGTCCTGAAACCATGACTTTTCCCTTAGGATACATTTGAGGCAAAGGTAGTGGATTGTGTTTTGGCTTTGAAATCTCTTCATGAGTCCAAACAGATGAGTAATGAAAATGGATTTCACAAACACGTGAAATCATCTCCTCTGGTTTTACATTCTGCTAAGAAGACGCTTCCAAGACCTTTGTCCACAATTTCATTGGGCTCTTGTAGACGCTTGGATATGTCTGCGATGAGTGAGAAACGACTTCCTGTTGGAAGCGAAAATGCAGGACTTGAAGGTTTGAGAAGCCCTTCCTTCAATTTATGCTTGTATTGTAGCACATTCATTCTAAGTCGACTAGAAGATGCATGTGAAGATGATATGAGATATAATTGAAAGTCAGCCTTTTCGATTATACGTTACTCTATCATGATTGAGCACTGGTTTTATCATACTCTAACACTGTGTTTTCTGTGACTTGTCTAGAACTAATTGTCAAGTCACTCGTTGATTGCCTGGTTCAAGAAAAGGAAAATTTTGATGGGGACCTTCTTGTTTCTCTAAGAAATGGAGATAAGGTTGACTAAAAGTTTATTACTAATTTTAGGGTTAGTTTTTACTTGTTTTCTTTCTTTTATGACTTCCTAGCTTATATACAGGATCCAGTTAGGGTATTCCAAAAGGTTGTATCAATTTGTTCAGACAAATCGCTTCAAGAAAGCTTTTCAGAGGTCAGTCTTTTAGATTGAGAAAATGTCTTACACTTTTACTTATTTTTTCTAAAAACCCATTTAATTGTTCCTAATATTATAAAAGTAAAAGTTGACCAGTTGGAATGTGAGACTCACCGTGAATTTTGATGAATGAAAGGGACATCCATCCATCCACCTAGTATTGTTGTATACTACTACATTAATCCAGTATCCTTATTATTAAGAATGATGCACATGATCCTGATCGTATGACACTAAATTTCATCTAGTTATAGAAGATTTATGTTATACAACCATTTTCTTTATTTGCTTTCCAACCAGAAAGCTCAACTGCAAGTCTTTTGAAAATTGGATCTTGTTCATTTGAATATCTCTTTTTCCTTTGTCAAGTATAATTTCAGTAAAATTCTATCATAACTGAAAAGTATCTACTTTTTTTTTTTTTTTTTTTTCCAAAAGTTTGATACAGGTTTAAAAGATGAATTAAAAGAAAGAAGCAGCTTCCTAGCTCGTTCAGATATAGTTTTAGATGACATTACGACCCTTGACAATTCACAGGTATGCATATTTTGTTTGTTTTGCTTTTCTTGAACTATATTGTTTTCTTTCTTCAAATGTAAATAATTCTTTAAGATTTGGGTAAAGAGTCTATTTGGTTGCTTAATTTCAAAATTGACAATTGAATACCTAAACCCATCAAATGATGGAAAACTGGGTTAGTGCATATTTGATAACATAAATAAGGGAGAAATCACTTTATACCCCTAAACTTTGTGGGTTGGATCGATTAAAGCTCTACATAAATAATTGTATCAATTCATAGTTCAAATGGATAAGTTATTATATTCTCGATCATAAAGTCAGTTACCGCTCGAACTGTTTTTAATAAGTGAATTTATTGTATTAGTTAAAGCTCTTAATTTTCATAAGTGAATTAATTTAACCTTTGTCGCATTAGTTATTGAGTTAGTTGGTTAGTTACCTTTTAATTCAGGTAGTTAGTTTTGTAATAGCTAGACATTTTGTGTACACACAACGTATTTATATTACCTCATACTAATCAATATGCATGCTGATTTAATACTCACAATGTTAATACTAATATAACTAGTTTAGATTGATATACCGAATATAATTTATTTTCAACTTCATCAAATATGCTAACGTCAGCTTATGCATATTCCTAGAAGCGATGCAAAGCTTGCTACAAAAAGAAAAGCTGCAATCACGGCGAACTATTTTATACTCAAGAGAAGGAACTTTTGGTAATTTCTTGTCGTTCTCATCTAATCTGTATGCATTGTTTTTTGGATGTTAACTGGTTTGTCAGAAGCATGGAAATAGTGGAGAGGCCTGAATTTTTGGTAAATTGTGTTGAAAATGGATGACTTGAATATGTTTTTTCATTGTTTAAATATTGCCCTTCAAATATAAATTTTTTTAATATGATTTTGAAAATGCGTTTATATTTGTTCTGTTTAGTTGGACTGTAGTCTTTTAGCTTTTTTATTGCTTCAATTCTTAAGTACGAGGGTTCCATTTGAAACTCCAGATGATGCATAAATGAAATAGAGACATCACAAGTATGTGCCTCTATGAAGCTGGATTGTTATATAATATCTTCTTTATCATACAGGATCTCAAAGCTCTTCTATCTAAAACAAAGTTGGAATTTTATGACTTGCAGTCTCAGTTACAAAGAGACTTGAAGGACCTAGGTAATTTCGCAATTAGAACAACATTTTTCCTTTATTTGAATTAGGGAAGGCACTTTAAGTGCCTAAAGTTATATTTTTCATGAACCTATTGTCAGTATTAGTCTCCTTTTTCCTCATACTTTCTTTCAGGGCTTGACTTTGTTGATAATTCTCAAGTCGTTTCTTTTTGGGTTTCAGAAAATCAAGTGCAAGAGCTATCAAATGCTGCTCTTGGTTATCATAATGTGGTTCAGGAGAATCGGAGCCTGTATAACATGGTCCAAGATTTAAAGGGTTAGTATGCCTAATGATACAGACGTACAAACAAATCTTTTTGACAACCAATTTGATCAGAGATCCTCAAATAATCAAAATGTTCTTATCTTTATTTTATTTAGGCAATATTCGAGTTTACTGCAGAATAAGGCCCTCGTTCAATTGTTCATCAAAAGAAGCGATAGAATTTATTGGGGAGGATGGTTCATTAATGCTATTGGATCCATTAAAACCCAAAAAATACGGAAGAAAGGTTTTTCGGTTTAATCGTGTATTTGGCCCAGCTGCAAAGCAAGGTATATCATTTATGGTAGTTTATAATGTTACTTTACTTCTACTCGTTTGCTGACAAGTGCTTCTTTATTTATGTTGTTCAGATGATGTCTTCAAGGATATTCAACCATTAATTAGATCTGTGATGGACGGTTACAATGTATGCGTATTTGCCTATGGTCAAACTGGATCAGGAAAAACGCACACCATGGTAAGAAGATATCCACGTTTGCAGATTTCGTCTCATTCCAAGCATTTCCCTTTGTAAATAACTAATGCTTCGTAACAAAGAATGAAGTATCTTAAAAGAAAGTAATTGCAGAAGTCAAACTCATCCCAATAGAAAAAAAAGAAATACAATATGCAATTAGTTTACTAATGATTATGCATTCCTTGATTAGTTCTCCCTCCTAAATGTATTATATCTTGACAGAATGGTCCATCTGGTGGAGCTGACAAAGACTTTGGAATCAATTATCTAGCTCTTAATGATCTATTTCAGATCCAGAATGTAAGGAAGGACATAGATTATGAAATCAATGTCCAAATGGTTGAAATTTACAATGAACAAGTACGAGACCTTCTTGTTGCAGAATCATCAATTACCAAATATCCTTGCCCTACTTTCTATTTTATTTTATTTTTGTCAAAATTCTGATTTGTCTAGATTCTATTTCTTTAAAAAGCAGATTTCTCGTTAGCTGTCCTTGTATATGATTTTGTATATTTTCTTTACATTTGATTCGTCACTATGAAATACCTTTGTTCTCGTGAAAATAAAACTACCTAATACCTCTGCCTGCCGTTTATTTTATTGTGAAAACTTCTCTAATCTATGGGCTCAGGTTAACTTTTAGATTTTTTTTGTGAATATTCTTTATGTTTGACTTTATATCTTTAACTAATTATAAATTAGAGATTCGAAGCTGTACTAGTGACACTGGATTGAGCCTTCCAGATGCAACCCGACATTCTGTCAAATCAACTGCTGATGTTCTCAATCTAATAAAACTTGGAGAGTTGAATCGTGCAGTGAGTTTCACTTCTATGAACAATCAAAGTAGCCGTTCACACAGGTCAACTATTATTGTGGCATGCTCACCCTTCTCTATTGTAATATTCAGTATATGTTGCTCCTGTTTAGTCATAGCTTATTTCATATCCTGACAATTTAATATAGCTAGATTTTCTTGCATTATTGTAGTTGAATGATATGTTAGCTTGTTATCTAAATAAATCATGATTGGGATGTGTGACGATGTTTTTTCATGTGTGTGCAGTATTTTGACTGTTTATGTTCATGGAAAGGACAATTCTGGGAGCTCCATTCGCAGCTGCCTACATTTGGTAGATCTTGCAGGAAGCGAAAGGATCGACAAGTCTGAGGTGACGGGAGATAGGCTTAAGGAGGCGCAGTATATTAATAAGTCTCTCTCTTGTTTAGGAGATGTGATCATGGCTTTAGCCCAAAAGAATTCTCATATTCCTTACAGAAATAGTAAACTCACACTTCTCTTGCAGGATTCTCTAGGTACAGTAATTGCTCTGATTGCCACTTTCTTTTACGGTTTTTTCTTTAATATTATAAAGTGATGGAGGTTGCCTTCGGTCTTCTAGTTATGATTAATATCAAGTGACATTGGATTAGATAGAGTAATATTGCATTTGTTCCATGTTGGAGAGAATTGATAACAAGTGGGGATTAACATAAAAGTGCATTTGGAAATATGACATTTGATCCTTGAAATTTTATAGTCATAAATAATATAAATATGCTTTCGGAAAGTACTATCGAATGCCTTATACACTATACTGTTTTTGCCCAATCAAGTACTTCAAAAATACTTTTAAATGTGTACAACCAAACATCAAACATACTACTAAACTTATCTTTTTTCTAAAGTGCTTTATTAGTGTTTCAAGCCTACCATTTCTAATGGTTTCCATTACGTTCTAAATTAACTTTTTCCATTGAGAAGTTTCTGTATGATGATCCTTTGATCTAATATATTGACAAAGATTCTCTTGGAAATTTACTCTGTAGGTGGACATGCCAAAACAGTAATGTTTGCACATGTAAGTCCAGAAGAAGATTCTTTCAGTGAAACTTTAAGCACTTTGAAATTTGCTCAAAATGTTTCGACTGTTGAACTTGGTTCTGCTTGCTTGAACAAGGAAAGCAGTGAAGTCGTGCAACTGAAGGCTCAGGTAATCTTCAATGCAACTAACTCCCACAATGTACACTTCCTCTAATCTAATGCCTTTTATTATTTGTTACATCATTTTAATTGTGTTTAAATTTTCCATCCCTAGTACTTCAATTCTCTCATGGTTGGATAGTACGCGAATTCTCTTTGTTAAATTTTATCTTTTATTTTTACTTTTTATGCGTTATTTGGTTCCTGTACCAGTAATGTATTTTACCATCCTACTAAATGGTATTATTGCAAGATATTGACATAGTGCTTATATTGTCTATTTAGATGTTGGCTGTCATGTTACTTTTAGTCGACGAGGGACTAAAAAAATGATTTACTCCAAATACTGTATCCATGTAAAATTAATGCAGCCACGGGGTCGATCTTGTTCGGTACCAAATTTAAACATCATTAAAATAGTGGGAATAGAACAAACCATGGAAGTCTCTCATACTGTTATTAAGTGAGTGTAAATGATATATGTGATGCTACGTGGTTATCTTATACATTAACAAAATTTAATATGGATATCAAATTAAAGTTTAGGGATGAAATATAACTTTTAAAATTGCAAGGACAAAATTCATAGACCATAATGTTTCAGTGATGAGATGGATAATTTTCATCAAAGGTTTGGTTATATATTTGAATTTTTGTTCATCAAGTGGCCACCTACAAGGATGTGTGAAAGTGCTGTTTGATATTACTTTCCGCATATTTTGATTCTTTCTGAAAATTCTATTATGTAGAAGTGCAATTAGGGCAATGGCCGCTGGTATGTATGTCTTTGCCCATTGTATGTTGTTAAATCCCTGTGATGAGATTATTTCTTCTTATCACTATACAGGTTGAGAATCTTAAGAAAGCTCTGGCTAATAATGAAGTTGAATGGGCCTCAAATAAGTCAAAGGCACCTAGGTCACCAAGACAAGTAGCTGAGAGAACTCCTCCACGCCCTCGAAGGTTGAGCATTGAAAATTGCAGCAGTGCTAAGACCGAGTTACTGTCCAAAGAAGCGATGGGAAAGGGCTCAAAGACGCCCTCTATACGCACCAGAAGATCAAGTTTGGAGGGTCCAAAATGTATTAACAACGATGGTTTACTGACGAAGCTAGTAGAAGATGGAAGTAAGAATCAGGCTCTGACATTCCAGAAATGTAGCATAGTTCAAAACTCAGTACCTATCTCTAGAGTTTCTCATAGCAACAGTAATGGCACCGTTGCATTGGAGATGAACCATAAGGCTCCTGCTCGAAGTCCTCAAGGTGCTAGTTATATGAAGCGTATGATCGACACTAAAGGTACTCGAATCCCTAGCCTTCAGCTGCCAAAGACTCCTGAACCACCAAAGCATGTTAGAAATGACATCCAGAATCAAATGCAAAGCGATGCAATGTTTCCCACCGACGCCCAGACACCCAATCTGAATAGTACAGCAAGTGGAAAAGGGTCTCGAATAAGAAGATCCATGAGGACCATTGGGAAGCTGATTAATGGCTCTGAGAAAAGGCAGGTTCTATCTAAATTATGTTATAATTTGGCGCTTTACACAATGCATGCTAGGCCAACCTTGAGGCAATCGTCAATTTCAGCTGTGTTACTAAAAGGAGAAGAGTAATGTTTGTTTATAGATATGAATTTTTTAACCAACTCTTCCCAGCAATGTTGCAGGAACCGACAGAATGTGACAGAATTGCATACCCCGGTGCAAGCTACATCTACTTGTAATGTTAATCTTGACATATCACCATTGACAACTAATTCAAGGATGCAAAGGAGGCAATCACTAACTGGCATCCAAATGACAGGGTCGAGCACGTCTCGAAGATCATCTCTTGGAGGCAAACCAACTGATTCAAGTTAGTAAAACTCGATTTGAACAGTAATAGATATGGAAGTTATTCATTGTTAAAACTGGACTCTGAGGCTCTGAGCTTAATGTTGAGCTTGATGTTGTGTTCTGCAGATGTTCAAAAAGTATTAGACACTAGAAATGCGAGGACCCCTCCTCCGATCCGTCAGTCGACCCAGGTAACCAAGCGGTGGCTGTAATCGTGTATAGAGCGGATGCTGGGGGAAGAGCGTGATTCAAATTTGAGCAGAGAAGTGACTGGAGGTAATTTTTGTAGTATAGAGCTTTAAATTTAAAGCCTGATGTTGACTGATTTTTACTTTGACTGTCCATTTTTAGGTGGGGATGAACTCTCTTAGTTCTTTCCATCGTAGAATTGGTGTTGATTTCTTCTTTGTATAGCTAGAGATTTAGTTTTTCATGCAATCATATAGTGTAGGCTTGCCTTGCCTCTCTGCTGTCCAAGAGAACTTACTGTAATTCTTCACAGCTTGATGAAAACTAAATTACCAGCTTGGGCCAAATGGATTTCAATGGAAAACCCATTTTTTGTGCATAAGAAGAAAAAAAGATAAAAGTTGGAGCTCAAGCTTGAAAAAATCGAACTGAGTAGTTGAGCTGGTCGGTTCTATGACTCATTGAACATTGATTCCACCCCCTTCGGGGTCCAACGTTTTTGCTGGCACTCGTTCCTTTCTCCAATCGATATGGGACCGCCACCAAATTCACCCCCCTTTGAGGCCTAGCGTCTTTACTAGCACACGGTCTCGTGTTTACCCCCTTCGGGGAACAATGGGAAGGCTAACACATCGTCCGGTGTCTGGCTCTGATACCATTTGTAAAGGCCCAGATTCACTGCTAGCATATATTGTCCTCTTTAGGCTTTTCCGTTCGGGCTTCCCCTCACAGCTTTAATCAATATCTTTATAAATATCTATATAACATTAGAAGAAAAAAACTTGTATTAATCATAGTATAAAGATAGTATTGATGAGAAGATTTCTAATTTAGACTATCTTTGTAAAATAGTAGTAAAAAAATGACAAAATAGTAGTAAAAAAAATGACTCGAACACGAGCTCAAAACTGGTGAAAAGTTCTTGAAAAAANTGACAATTTTGAAATGAAAAAAAAAAACAAAAAAAATAAAATAGTTTAAATAGAATTCTCTAAAGAGAGAGTTTCATTATCTGGTAAGAATGTGAGAGTGAGATGAATACACAAAATAAACTAAACCGCTAGAAAATATTTATTAAATAATATATTTGAATATTTAATATATCGGATTTTTATTCGAATCATACTTAAATATCTCACTTCTCATTTAAATTTTAAATATTTTTTTTATTTAATATATCAATCTATATTAATCATTTTAATATTTAATGTATCAAATAAAATAAATATATTTTTATCTTTTAATACATCTAATATATATTAATTTGAATTCTTCGCATTAATATATATATATATATATATTCTTCATTTATATTTAATAATTTAAATACTTGATTTGTTTTTTTAATTAAATTAAACTCTTTAGTGTTACTAAGCAAACAAGCCTTATGAAGCTACAAATTAAAAGTGATTCAAATTTAATTAATTACACTCTTTAATTAATCAATTTCTATTAATTAACTATAGGTCATTCCACTTAACGAGTGGTTCATCATTACAATTGGGCCAAAAGTCCGTTTTACCCCTGTAATTCCATTTTCTTATTTAAATACACTAATTCTATAATTAACAATTTGTTTATGATCTACTCATAAACCCTTCCATACAAATAAGAGGATGAAGCCCCATTGTTCAAAGTCGTGGAATTGGAATCAGTATTTAAGAGAACAACTCATCTATTTTCCCTATATGGAAATGAGGGAATTTCATCTCATGATATTATGTCCCCTCTGGTCAAGTCCCCAACATGGCAGATATATTGAATCCGCTATAAGGGTCATTCTCACCCATGCAAATTAAAAGATAAGCTCTCAGACAAATTAAATGATAAGCTCTCAGAGGAAAGAGTTCATAACTCACTCAGGATTAAGATTGAGTCGTATATGATCATCATGTGAAATATTAATCTTCTCAATTAACGGATTTATAAGGAGAGATTAAATATTTCTTGGTCCAATCTTATACAAACTCATGGTATATGATACCTCCACTCACATGTATCCACAAACGATTTGGATCAAATCTTTTGTAACGATTACAAAGTGGGTCGTATCAATAGTGTTACCAGGATTAGACATCCAAACTTATCTATATACTATACACCCTTTAAGTTATTACTTGAACACGATTCTCTTATATGTCAACCACATACGGTTCAATATTACATTAATAATCTTGAACTTTCACATAATGGATAATTGATTAAGAGGCCTAAGGGCATAAATCTCAACACAATAGTGTCTTGCCCAAGAGTAGCACAAGGCTGTATTTTAAGAAATACTGAGTAAATGACCCGACTATTGAGAGAGGCAGGGAATGAAACACAAGAATGAGACCTATCATTTAAAACTGTATTCTTTTAAGTGACCTTCGTTCGGGCAAGTTAGTTGTGTAGTACTTCTCTACACACAATCCACACGTGGGAGCATAAACCCACCAGGCGGACTCGCACACCCCTTAGGCCTACTAGTCAGGCTAGCTCTTCTGGCTTGTAGTCGAACGCCTGAAGGTACATCAACCGTCGTGCACCATGCCAAGTGTCATTGTTATGCTTGTCCAAAGTGTGTTGCCTGTGGCTGCATGGCAGATATCCTGATCTTTCTTGTCCAGGACGTGTTGTCCATGATAGCATGCCCGTTCCAAACCCCTTTTACATGCTTTCATCTTAATAGGCCTTTACCATTTCATGTTGGGTCAATACGAGGTGTATGACCGTTCACCAAAACCATGTCTATGTGTCGGGGCTAAAATGCCCCAAAATGTATTATAGGGGATGTGACTATTTGTCCTCTCTTCTTACCCTGAGTTATATATTATTTAGGCTGTGATATTTCTTAATTTGCTTATAGTCATATAACATTGTTTTCTTCAATTCTTCAAATCGTTTTCAAATGTATTTCCTCACTCACATTTTCTAAACTTTTTCTCGCAATGTGACTCGAAGCTTGAACATACACCGACGTTGTTTGTGACGTCCGAATTTCTCACGGCTGACTTGTTCGCTTAGTTAGAACAAGTACCGCATAATCGTTGTACCGCTATCGCAAGAATACGATTGTGACAAGTGGTATTAGAGCCGAGTAGGTTCTTTGGAAAATTTACACAAACATGTCCGCTGCAAAACAACTGAACAAGTTTTAGGCTGACTGATTAGCTAAAATCGAAGAATAGTTACTCTGCATGAGTGAAGTTCCTGATGGAATGATGCTTTTGTTATCTCACATGAATGAGATTGCCGCTAAAGCCGACAGATTCAATGAGATGGTGGGCTGCCTTGAAGCAATGCCTGTCCGCAAATTAATGACTAGGGTCGAGGCCCTAGGAGACAAGGCCACAAGAGCTGGTGGCTTCAAGCGTGGGGATTGCCTGAACAGAGGAGCGCATCGAGGTCTTAGACAATGCCCAACTGGCAATCGTCCAGATGGTCTCATATTTTTTTGATTGCTTTAGAGAAGCGTTTGGAGTAGTCAAGGCTGAAGTGGCGGATCTAAGAGCCAGATTAAACCTCACTGTGAGAGCGATGGGGGACAAATCCCAACTAGGGGCGTAGCATAGTTTAACAAGATAAAGGTCCCAGAGCCCAAACCCTTTTGTGGGGTTCGAGATGCCAAGGCTCAAGAGAACTTTATATTTGACTACAAATAATACTTTCGAGTCACTAGTACTGTGGCAGAGGAAGCGAAGGTCACATTGGCAACAATGCATCTAGCCGACGATGCAAAGTTATGGTGGAGGTCCAAGTACAGGACATTCAAGATGGTCAATGTACTGTGGACACTTGAGATAGCTTGAAACAAGAACTCCACTCTCAATTCTTCGCAGGGAATGTCGAGATAATCGCCAGAAGGAAATTAAGAGAACTGAGTCATATGGGCAGTACTCAAGATTACATTAAGCAGTTTTTTGGACTTATGTTAAATATTCGTGATATGTCCGAGACAGACAAGATCTTCAATTTCATCGAGGGGCTGAAGTCGTGGGTGAAAAACAAGCTCTATAAATAAAGAATCCAAACCCTTTCCACAACCTATGCTATTGTCAAACAATTGTTTGATCTTGATAGCAAAGAGCCTCAAGAGATGGGGCGGAATAGAGCATTCGCAAATGGAGAAAATAAGAACTATTGACCAAACTCCCCCGAGGTGGAGGAAGTGATAGATCCAGGAGGGATACAAGTCCTCGAAATAAAGAGGTAGGACTCCATGGCGGAGACCTCACAGCCCGACTAGCCAAAGTCAAAGCCATGACCCCCTTTCTTTCTTGCTTCATATGTAAGGGGGCTCATCAAGTATCTAAGTGCGCACAGAAGACAACACTATGCGTCTTACAAGCAAAACTCGAAATTAATTCAGAAGCTGAGTATGAGATGGTAGAAAAAGCAATACCATTAGCTAGGACTGTTGGACACCCTCGCGTGGGAGCGCTAAAGTACTTGTCTGCTCTTCAGAAGAGAGTGGAAGAGATAGAAGAGCAAGTGGAATGCGGTCTTATGTAGGTTGAGTTTTGGGTAAATCATAGAGCAGGCAGAAACATTATCGTCAACACTTGAGCCACCCACAACTTCATGACGGAGATCGAAGCAAAACGCTTGAATATCCTTTGGCTTCGAGAAGCAGGGAAGATGAAGGCCGTCAATTCGACAGCCTTACCTGTCTTAGGAGTTGCAAAGAGAATTCCCATCAAGCTGGAAACTTGAACTGGACGAACCGACTTTATGATAATCAAGATGGACGACTTCGACATCGTGTTAGGGATAGACTTCCTACTAAAATACAAAGTCATTCCCATGTCCCTAACAAAAAGTTTAGTAATAACGGGGTCAAACCCGACGATTATCCAGATAAAAACTCGCCAGCCATGAGGGGTGAAATGATGTTAGCAGTACAGTTGAGACAAGATCTAAGCCAAGATGAACCTACGCTCGATGCCATTACTGTATTGGAAGAGGGAAGCTCGAACGAGCCAACCCCAACAAAGACCTCGTGGTCAATTCAAAAACACTGGGACACAAGACAAGAAAGTCATACAAAGTATTTATCTCCACCTAAGGGGGCAAACCACGAATGAATGCCATATAGCTCAACCCAAGTTAGCTATTGTTAACAATTGGGTTCATTAAATCCACTAATACCACTGTTAGTGATCACCTACGGGCTGGGGAGAGACACCAAGCCAACACTTCCACCGAAGGGGAGAGACAGATAAACCTTTGAAACAACACATGGTCACATAGAAGTACCATCTAGACAGAGGAAGAGAAGAGTCGGTCGGAAGCGTTGACCATGATAGTTTCAAGGAGGAGAGAGATTTCTGATCAAGTTGAGGTCAGATCAACTCCGATATCAAAGCAACAAGAGTCAAAGACTAATTGTAACATACTGTTAGAATTTTTTTTTTGCGAAATGACGTCACCGGAGCTCGAGAATTCCAGCGAGGTGCTGGAGTTTTGAGGCAACACTTAAAGAACCGCGCCCACGTCCCACAACACGCCAAAATTTCCCCACGACGCCTACGCATCCTCAGAGCCACATGCAAGGAAGAAAACATAAGGAAGAAAACGAGAGTGAGAGAAAAAACAGAAGAGAGAAAGAGAAATGGAGAAGTTTTTTGGCGAGCTTGAAACATGCATCACGACGCTTGAAACGACCAACTCACCCGCAAAAGAGATCCCCGACGAGTGTACAACCACCTAAGGTATGTTTCCACGCCTCTCCAACGTCCATTGTTGTTAGAGATAGATTCAATTTTTAGAAATCTTGTGGATCTATCAATGTAGGTAATTACGAACCACGAAACTTCATGGAAAAGAAGAGGAGAGGTCAACATAGAGATAGAGGAAGAAAAAAAACGAGAAAAGACGTTGGAAATGACTGCGGGAAGGAGAGAGAAAGAAATCGAAAAATTCTGCATATGAGCTTAGACTAAAATGACAGTAGCGACTTTAGGTAACTGAAATCTAGAGTCATTACCGTTGGTATCAAAGCTCTAGGTTATAGATCTTGTAGACTAATATGTTTCTTACATATCTTCTCTTCTTGTGTTTAGCTAATGCACCATCTTTCTTAGTCATGTCAAGACACTAATCTTTCTATGACTTGAGGTAGAATATTAGATATGGACGCTATCCATTGTCATTGACTAGAGTTAGAGATCATTGATCTCCTCCACTTAAACATAGCCCTAAACACCTATGGGATCAATGAGCATGACTTGCATGAGTGTATATACATTGTTGACATCAGTAGCCGATGCATACATAGTTTAGCTCTTTGCTTGCATAGATTTGTCATTTTAGCTAACAATTCACAGATTACGCCCCGATTAACTTCGAATCAAGAGCAGCTCATTCTAGAGAAAGTGCTACAAATTTTCAATTTCCATTGCAAATGAGGAGGTAAACGCCGGCGCTCATATTCAAGCACATTGCATTCCATCCAAATCCCACTCTCTCTCGTGTTCGTATTTTTCATCCCCATCCGAAGCAATCGCTCTGTGTTCATTTCTCTCTCTTTACCCATTCTTCGTGAGAGAACTTATACGCTGTTAGGGTCCTTGGGGGTTTTAGATTTTCTCTGCTCTCAAAAGCGTTTAATCTATCTGCTATTATTCTGCCATTCTCGCTTTCATTTTAGGGATTCTGTACTTGCTCGTTGCCATTCGCTTCATCGAATTAATGTGTAATTGAAAGCATACGCCCGCATTTTTCGCCTGGGGTTTTTTGATTTCAGCATGTCAGCTGCTTCGAGGGGTAGAGTTACCATTACACTCGGCCGTAGCGGACAGGTTGGTTGTCAGTTGTCACTTTGTTTGACTGTTCTTCTTCTTCGGTTAACTTGTAGTTAGTCATGTTTCAGGTTCTGCTGGGAATGGTTTCTCTTAATGCTTAATGAACTTGATTCTTGTTTCCTGCTTGAAAAGATTGATCTGTATAAGTGTCGTTGCATAATGTTGTTACCTAGAAGATGGCAAAATGTTAAGAAAATTTGCTTTTCTTTTTGTTTGTTCATGTTCTTATTGATTGAATTTTGAAACGTTGTTGATAGTTGTTTGTCTGGCCGTCTTGCTTTTCGTTGTCTCTATTTATACATTTATCAATCACTTTGTAGGTAGTAAAAAAGGCTGGACCAGGAACTGATGTTTCTGTTTCTGATTCTTTGCTCGTTTCTGGAAGTAAGAGATCTGTGAGAGATAGATTGGGAAATAACCCTGATAGTGATCTGTTTTATGGAAGCCAACTTAATAACAAACGGTATGTCGCTCGTTCCTTTTACGTTTTATCTGCTTCCGTTTGTTACAACTTAGAATTGTCTTGTTTGCTCAACTTTCGGTACTTCGATCACTCGGTGACCTTGATTAATGATTGCGTCTTAAAATCTATTTGCAGTTATCGGTGTATTTTTTATTGAATGCATGAAAAAGGGACGTTATTCACGTTTGGAAAATGAATTGTTATTTGCAAAATGCTTCGGATTGTTAGTGATTACCAGAAATGTTGAGTTATTGATATGCATCCTCATTTTTGGAGTGTTGACAGTAGATTAGTTCTTTCGGTTCTTTTTTTCTGTTTCTTAAATTATTTTGCTTCCTTTCTGAATGTACGTGCCTTATTTATCTTTGGCAGATCACGAGGGGATGGTATGTCAAATTGGAGTTCTAATGGGTTGGGCGGTAATAAGCTTAATCGATCTAATTTTATTGTCCTTCATGCTATCGAAATTCTGACACCCTTTAATTTCTGTTATCTTTAAAATCAGTATCACACATTGGTAAAGATGACCTTCGGTATAAACTCTTGCAAAAAGATGCATCTAGACGTGCTCAAAGTGACAATAAGAGGTGTGTAGACCTTCGGGAGAAGCTACCTAAGGCAGATCAAACTCCTATTCGACATCTTGATTCACGGCGTCGAGATCCACCATTGCATAATACTAATATCGTACGCCGAACCCTTTCAACAAGAACAGTAGATGATTTACCTCAGGACTCGTTAGGAAGTTCTTATTCCACGTGGACCATGGAAAATTTGAGACAACGATCACCTGCTAGAATTGTAGAACCTTCAAGGCGCTACTCTCTACAAAGAGATGATGAGAAACTACAGAGAAGACCAACAAACCTTTCATTTGAGAACCCAAGATCAGTGAGCTCTGTAGCCAAAGATGTTCTCAATGCTTCAGGTTCTGTCAGTACTGCAACTTTTAGGACTAATTCTCTATTGCTTCCTACGTCTGCAAAGCCTGTGGCGCCTATTGTTCCACGACATCTTCCGCCAAGTGGCATTGCGCACAAAACTCTCTATCCAGTATGATCTATTTTTTATTCTCCCTTAAAATCTCTTGGCTTTTGGCTTTTGTCTTTTCTATAACTTGATTTTTCCAATCTGATTTAGATGTAGCTGTTGCCTGTGTTGAATGATTTGTTTTGCTATCGTATTTTCTAATATGTAAATTTTAATTACTGCAATTATTGTATGTCGTTATAGGTTTTTTTTTTTTGCAAAAAACCAAATTTTCATTGAACAAATGAAAGAATACAAAAGTATACAATCAAGATTGCCCATCTCTATTGCTCACCGCACTAACCCCAAATGAGCTCCTTCATTGATCCCAAATGTCATTATCAAATTGTTACTCCCCAAACATATGAATCAGGTCCTCCTCATGTCTCTTACAAAGGATGCCCCATTGCGGGTACAAAACTAGGAACAAATGTCTTTGATCATGATCCAAAATGTTAACCTTCCCAAGTAAAGCTTGCCACACAAAAAATTTCACCAACCTTACAGAGAGAGATAAAAAGCTTCACCTCACTTTGTGTCAGTGGCATCTGTCCGTCATTGCTCAAGATATTCCACTGCATACAACTTTGTTTTTCAACGCTTGTTGATAGAGAAGCTTGTGGATTTCCCCTCCTTTGAATGGGTACTCTTGTAGTTCATTTTTCTCTGTTTTGTGTGATAATCCTCCTTTTTGCCCCTATTGCTTTTCCTTGTTGAGGAAGGTTAGAATGTTGAAGGTCAATTTTTTGCTCGAGGCATTCTCCCTTGCTATTTGGCATTGGATGCAAGAGTCAACTATCCTCTTTGCTATATATATGTAGGTTCTACCGAAAATATGATTTTCATTAATGACTAGGGACATTTAGTTAGTAATTATAATGAGTGACCTTTCAACGGCAAAAGATACTACCCATGATTAGGTTTCTCAATCTCAATTTTGATGAATTATAGGTAATAAAGTGCCGCATATCATTAATTTACCTTTTCATTTCTTGGCGTTTTTCTGTATTGGATCTTGTAAATCTTTCTGGAGGATAACAATGTTTTATTGAACGAAGATATCTTTTTAACTTTGTCGGACTGATTACTATTTTATTGACAAATGTTTAACTTTAAGCTTTGTTGTTTTCTGTTGGCTTGTTATTTACAGGGTGACGAACTTCAAAGCATAGATGGGTTCTTGCAGTCTCTAGGATTGGGAAAATTTTCCATTCTTTTTAAGGCCGAGGAAGTATGTTAAAATTTCCCTTTTCACTTAACCTTTTCTTGAGTGACACAGGGCATTGGTTTTACTCCTTTCTAATTCACTGTTAAACAAATTGATTTAATTAAATTTATCATAGCCCGTTACTTATCCGCATAAGCTTTTGGATTGATGAGTGATTTAACATGGTATCACTGCAAGACCATAGGTCTTGTGTTCAAACTCGTGTAATATTATTTCCTCCCCTATTAATATTGATTTCTACTTGTTGGGTCTTCTACAAATTTTCAAGCGCACAAATAAGGAGTGTTACAAGAATTGGTATAATTAAAATTTACCATAACCCCATAACCCATCCATTTAAGCTTTTAAATTGATTGGTGGTTTAACACTCCTACCAACTTTTTCCTAATCATGTATAAGTTAGTGGTTTATTGGATTTATGATGCAGGTTGATATGACTGCCTTGAAGCAAATGGGGGAGAATGACCTCAAAGAGCTCGGAATACCTATGGTATGGCAGTTGTTTGTGTCCTTTGTCTTATGTCTATGGTCTATATGCTTTCTAATTACTATTGAGGTTTTAGGTTTTTGATTAATCGTTTCCTTTTCTTTCTCGATGAGAGACGAGCACTTTCGTTAAACTGAGTGAGATTTAAGAACAATAAAGGATTACTGTAGTGGTTGCTGTGAGGCAAGTTACAACTTAAAAGAGTAATGTTTATCTTTCAACTGGGTTTCAGTAAGCTTGGCCCATTATTGGGTTTACAAAAAAGATAAACACGACGAGATAAACTTTACTAAAAAGTTGAAAAAGGAGAAAATTCATGCTTTAAGATGTAAAAATGACTAAAAGGAAAACCAAAAGAAGAGCAGCAATAGTAGAGCATGCCAACTTCCCCCACTGTGAGAATATCCTCTTGTTGATAGGTCTAGCGTCTGTATGGGAACTTCCCCCACTCACAATACCACCCTTTGTTGTTCAAGTGAAGTACATCAAGAATGTAACACATGCACACACATGAAGCGTCCACATTCAAACGAAGCTAACCATATGGGAACTCTCTCTCCCAACCTTTACATGCTCTCAAGTATAGAGAAAGGATTTTCATATAAGTGGCATTCGTTCATTGACCTGCCCTAAAACACCCATTACAAGACTTGTCACGACCACTCTCTATGCTTGACTAAGTATATCTATGGTTCCACCCTAACATCCACATTAAAGTCTTCTATCAAGACAATTCAATTTGGGAGTTCTTTAAAGCCCGTCCAAGAGAAAAGGAATTGATGTGTAATGCTACAACATTTTTTGTTGTAGTATCTCTGACAGTAGATGATAGAAAGTACAACGCCTAGGTGCTTCCTAGAGCAGTATGGCATTTACATGAGGCAAAGTTTCGAGTTCGGAATGCAGCAATGCTCATTTCTAGAGCCATGGCGTTAACCCAATTTTTCCTTGTAAAACCCTTGTTGCTAGATGACCTTTTTGTGGCTCCCTATAGATATGGCCTTATTTGTTAGGTTATTCGTGAGGATAATACAGAGAAAAATAGGCTGCCACTACGAGAATCCTCTAGAGGGGGTTGGTTTTAGAGATAAGGTAAAGCCTGTATGAGCATAGGTGAGTGTGTTTCTCTATTGATCCCATTGTAAACTTGGTCTTTACTGGTACAACTTGCAACTATAGAATACTAGGCGTAGTCTGAGTTAGAAGTGAATCAATATAGATTTTGTGTCAAGTGATTTTCTCTCTTTTATTATGTTTTGTCAATTTATTGCTTATATTTTATTGTTATTGTACCATTATGTCTGTGGTAAGGGGGATATAAGTTCCCATTACGGATGCCAAAAATTCCAAATTAATTGTAGCCTAAGCTCTATTTGTAAATGTCTAACAAGATAGCTATATAAACTGAGGTACCTTAGTCAAAGCCACAGGGACTTCAACGAAGATATCGATATTGACAAAAGACAAGTCAATCTTCGTCAAATCAAGCTACTTCTGGTTACAAAGCCTAATTGAAGATTTTTAAATCTTGGATTTATGGGAGTTTTTAAGTAATTTTCCGTTTTGAAGTTTGTTTTTATTAATTTCAAGTTTCTTTTTAGCAAGAGAACTTATTCCTTCTTTGAGATCTTAATCACTCTACAAGTAGAATCAATCATATCTCACTTGAACTTATCCTAAACTTGCAAACTATCACAAGATTGCAAAGTTTGATTTATCTCTTGGCTAAAAGAAAAGCCCTAGGCTCATTTTAAATCTTTGAAATCCGAATGTAAGAAACGTCATGGATGGTTATAAACTTATATATAGCCTTCAAAAGAAACCTTAAAGTGACCTATGGTCAATTAAAAGGTTGGGTAATTTTAAATGGAACAACATTTTGCTGAGTCAAGGAGGCATAGAGTTGGGTAACTATCCCGATCATGATTTTCCTACTCCCAGATGGAAAAGTCCTTCCCTTTTTGTCCAGTTGTGGGCGAGGAGGGATTCAAACCCCCGACACCGTGGTTCGTAGCCACGTGCTCTAATCCTATGCGCTACAGGCTCCATCCCGTCTCCACTGGATCTATTCCCGGGGGTACCCTAAAAAAAGAAACCTTTCCTTTCCCTAGCCATTTGCCATTTCGGGTTAAGAAGATGTAAAAGCGCCTTTCTCTCGACGCATTTCGGGGAGAACCAGCTATCTCTAGGTTCGAGTGGCATTTCACCCCGAACCACAACTCATCCGCTAATTCTTCAACGTCAGTCGGTTCGGACCTCCACTTAGTAAGGAGCTCCCGTGGTATTATTAGTAAGTGGCAAGCTGGTATTGGGGTCAATGAAACCTGGCGATTTACTTGAAAAAATTAATGCTTTGAGTGATAGAAGCCTTTGAGAGTTCACAGCTGTTTTTATTAACATTTACCAGAGATCAAGTTGGGCTGTTTTTTTCCTTTTGCAATCAACTCATCACCGAGGAATGAACTATCGCTAGCAGTTCATGTTCTTCAGAATTATTTATTGAACTGTCATTCTGAAGCTTATTTGTTCATTTCAGGGACCTAGAAAGAAAATTCTTCTTGCAATTGCTCCACATTCCAAGCGACAACCTTGACGACGATAGAGCACCTCTTGCATTGGCTGGTTTAGTTCTGCCCCTTATATCTCAAAGACCCGAGACTCGATACTGTATGTTCTTTAGATGTTTAGTGCTAAGTGAGTGGTTTTTGGATCTGTCCTATCTTTGTTCTAATATTGTTGGGGGGTACAACTTTAGTTTTCACTCCCCATCCTAAACATTGTTGCGAAGTCAAAACTCACTAAACATGTTTGTTTACTACAATCGATAGTCTCGATAGTCTCTGTTCGCATTCGTATATGATAAAGCCTGGCTTAGCAACGTTCAAGAGAGATTTGTATATTTCCAAATGCTTAATTTCCTCAGTCTCTTCAATTTTAGCAAGGATTCAGGTAGCCTGATGGGAGCAAAGACTTGGGATCATTGGGTCTTTGCAGAAGAAGATTGTGGCCTGGGTTTGGATCATCGCCAATATCTCATGCACAGGATTTGTTGTTTTAATCTCTCTTTTGCCTAATAGGTTATGTGATTTCATGTGCTTTATCAACTGTTTTGGGCTTATACAAAGCACTCTACCTTTCCCTATTTGATAATCTCTTCTTTCTCTCAGTTTTCTCAGGCAGATTCACCAAAAGCATCAAAAAGAAAAGAACGGATATAAAAGGCTCTCTACTGCCCCCTCTCACACTAACACTGTCTATTTGGTCTATATTACCGTTGATTTATTTAAATTTGCCCAAATATTTATTAATTTTAGGGCAAAAATCAAATTATTGTGCCATTTTTAATCGTTTTTGTCAATTAATGGTTTGTGTTGAGTTAATAGAGTTAGAGATTTTGGCTATTGTAGGGGAAGAATGACCATGGGAGGGGAATGGCAATCGAATAGATGGATGTTTATTTGATTGGACACTTGAGTCTTTTCGGTTTGTAATATGATTCTAAATTGTGAGCAACGAGTGTTCTTTTTAGGGAGTTTCCAAAATTTTGACAATCATGTTAGTAATCACTCGAAATTTAAACAAGTATAAATACACGTAAGGATCGTTTAGATATAGTAAGTAGGCTAGAAAAATCAAACTTTAGGTGGTTTTATTTGGTTTGCCTCGAGCTAAACATTAGATTAGTCTCATTGGAATAAGTGAATTGACTATTTTTCTAATGCTTATACATAATTGTACCTAAAGGTGGATGAAAATTTGTGTACTTATACTGGGTGTTTGATGACTTTTAGGTGTGTATTGGTATTAGAAACGTCAGGTTTAGGTCCTTGTAGACATTTAGGATAGGAAATTATATATCTACCTCATTTCTGTAAGAGAATTTTTTTTTTTTTTTTTTCTTTCTTTCTTTGCAAATATGGTACAGCTCTTTGAACCTGATTTGAAAGTAGGTTACCCAACGATATGCTCCACTCCACTGCAAGGTCATTAAATGTTTGGGGGACAAGTCAAGCTAATCTCAAAAATAGGATAGAACGTCGGTCAAGGCCAATCAAGTAAGTGGTCGTACCATCGTAAGTTATGAATGTATGTTGCATGTTGGCACGTGCTCGTGGTTTTGCACGTGTTATAAATTGTATGTTTAAACCACTATGATTTAATACATAAATGTTATGCAATGTAAAAGTTATGCTCTCTTTGGATGAATTGATATGCGTTATAATGTTGTGTTATGTTATGCTCGGATTGTATTATGTGACTATTATGATTTGCACGTTATGAATTGTTATGTTGGAAGCATGAAAACGTTACGTTATGTCTTGTGAATTGCAAGTATAGTATGATATGAATGACATGAAAGATGGTAAACAACATGAAATATAACCCCTGTATAAGTGTGAATGATATGATAACTGATATGAGAAATGATATGATATAAATAAAATGAAATGATATGAATAAAATGATAGCGGGTTATATTTAATAATGTTGAAAATGGAAAAATATGTGCTCATGCATTGGGATATATCCCTATTCCTTCACAATGGTACGGACACGTACACTACTAGGCACGAGAACGACCATTCTGTTTTACATAATGCTGTCGTGACGAGTACTATTTCTAATGGGTATTCGGCATAGAGAGCTACCATAGTATGCTCGCCCGACAAGGAAAGGGGTCTAGCGGTGTGCGAACCAACTAGTGGGTCCATACTCACACGTGTAGGCCGTGTGTAGGATAAAAATTATACATCCAAGCTGCCCGTTAGGATAGTACTGTAGGAAAATAGACCATTATGATAGGTCCCATCATTGCATTCACATGTTATTGCATCATAACCCCAATAGGGGGTCGCTTACTAAGTATTCTTAAATGTTCAAGCCTCGTGCTACTTCTATTTCAGGTTAAAGTAAGACTTTCCTGTACAACTGACGAAGACATTGCAACTCGAGCTCATGCTCCATGCATAAGGTAGTCATGCTCATGCTCATGCTCATGCTCCATGCATAAATATATAACTGATAAGATAAATGAATGTCCCTCCTCGTTTTTTTTTTTTTTTTAAGGTAATGACGAAGAAAAAAAATTCTATTTTCTCTCTTATTTACGGCAATGAAGAATAAAATTATCACTATATTTATTCCCTTTTCTACTTCTTATTCCAAGTGCAAGATAACCCCAAGGGGTTGCGGGTTTTTTTCTACCAATGGGGGCCCTCCCTTCACCACCCCATGCGGATGGTCTATATTTTAAGATGAAAGTTATGTTTCATGAAAAGTTTAAATGAAGTATTTTCGTATTCAATGTTCATGATATGTATATAGTAGCGACATTAGATTAAGTAGAAATTTCGAGTCGTTCGGTATTAGGTGGGTATCGTATCGTTTAAAGTCTCGTAACCAATTCGCTCCTCTGACAGTTGGGAAACTGTTGGCTTGTTGGGTGACCATCATGGTGTGCATCATAACCTGAAACGACCTCCACATCAGTCTAGTGGTGGGTCTACTCCAGCTGCTAGTGTCAATGGTGCAACTTCAGGTGGTTGTGCGGCTTGTGGTGGTTGTGCAGCTTGTGGTGGCACAACCTAAGACAATGCAGTTGCATCCATCCTTGTTACTAATCCTTTTCAAGGTGGGTTCGCTTTAGCCTCACATCTTCCCCTTCCTCTTCCTCTTCCTCTAACAAGGGTCGCCCCCTTTCTCGTCTTCCTCTTCCACGTCCTCTGAGCGACATTGTTCTAGAAACCAAGATACTATTCCTTAAGACCCAGGCTTAGCATAACATAAATGAGCATGCTACAATCAACAACATATTCTTAATTTAATATATACAATATCACACATCACATTCAGTAATATCACATAAAAATAAAAAAGTGCATGCGATTAAAGTGCGTTTTTTTTTTTTTTTTTATCTTACACAAGGCATACCTGACGGTGACGGAGCATCGACAGTGGGACCATAGAACGTGTCAAGCCTACCTCGTAGGCTAGTCTACATAATCTATAACCTAGAGCTTTGATACCAACTATAACCCTAGATTTCAGCTTCCTAAAGTCGCTACCGTCATCTTAGCTTAAGCTCATATGCGGAATATCACTCTTAAAATATCATCTTTAAAATCATAATTTCAACATAAACATAACGTTACCATTGAAAACACCGCTATGGTCTTACGTGTTTAGAAACATAATTCAAAAACAAATTAAAACATAATTCAAATAATGAAAGGCAAAACAACATATTCTAACCTAAGTTTAGGAAATTTAAATATGCTTCTAGCCTATGCACGTATCATGATCTCTGATTGTGATGTTGTCGTCAACCGTACAAAGGCGCCTTGCCTTTATCGAAAAAAATGAGGTTGCACACGGTGTGTGTCACAGCCCAATATTTTACTACGGACAGTGACTAACGACACGACACAGATGCACAAGAGATTTAAATATGAAGTAACGAAAATCATCAAATTTCAATAAAGTTTTTCGAACGATAAACACAGAACACAACCGTTTGGAAAATAAATTTCAAAAGAATGCGAATACAAAAATAAAGACTAAGACTGGACTGACGCCCCGGGACAACCCATTCCTCTGTGACAATTCCCTTCAGATCACGCCCACTCTTGACCGACGCCTCGCGCTCCTGAAAAAAAAGGAAAACATAGCAAGGATGAGTATAAAAATTATACTCAGTAAGCCACCTACTTGTAGGCTCTCTTCGCATCTTAATTTAACAGGTTGCCACGGTTTTCTATTTCGGTTCTAGGACGATTGGCTCTAATCTAGGTCCCTTGGGTTTCACTGATTTTTCGTTCTCTCATTAAACGCCTAGAGGTTCTTTATGCCAAGCTAATATGGTCGGTACCCCTACCCCCATCTAGTCCCTCTATGGGGGGCGCGACCCAACCCGTTCCCATGCAGCTAATGGGCTGTACGACGTGGGGACACATTTCCCATGCGAAATGGCTAAGAGCAGTAAGGACTGATCAGGGACCCCTTGGTCCTCCCACGAAGCTATAGATACCGTTCACACGCTAGCAATCTATGAACACTCCGGGGTACCTTTTTACCGTGGTAAACCGCTAAGTTTCTAGGAAAAAATTAAGTCTGGCTAGAGCGGCATATCGCTCCTAACAGATATTCCCTAATCTTATCAAAGAAATGGGCCCTAGCAATTAACAGAGGGTGCATGCAATCTTCTTCTAACATCATAGTATGTAATTCATGCAAACTAGGCATACCGGCTCAACGGGGCGATGACCTCCATCAAGCACCCAGAGCACGAAGTTCGTGCTCAATGGGGCGAATTCGTCCATCAAGCACCCGAAACCCGGCATACACAATTCTACACATAAAATAACGCATGCATACATACGGCGGAAGCCTAAGGCATACAAGCAACACTCATGTAATTTCTTACATGAAGAGCTAATCTGAAGCAGAACTACTAGCATGCATGCAATCCGAGCGAATCCTACAAGTATTTCTTCCTAAATACCGGGTGGTGACTTACCTGGTTGACGCGTGCCCTTTCGCTAGCGTTTCTTTGCCCGTGAGGTGTCCAAAAATACTAATTTCTCTAGTCCCAATTCACATAAAAACAGTATTATAACTGGAACCGGGACAAAAATTGGGAAAACAGAAAACAACCGGGCCAAATTGGCCGTTCCACGCGCGCTCACACGCCCAGACGCACCCCCTAGACCCATCATAGTTGAGCTAGCTATCCGTAACGATGTTCGAAGGTCAGTAGACCCCTGAATGTCATGCACGACATGATCACTATCATCATCGTAGCGTACGCGTTTGTATCCATCATTATAAAAGGGGAAGTATCCCGATGCTTATGTACATACAAAAATGCTTGAGGTCCCTATGATTTCTCGTCTTTAAAACATCTTTATGACACGAACCTAATTCCAACCTTATATTGCTATGAGTAATATATGCGCATTAACTTTTTATCTTATCTCATCATTAACATTATCTAGAATTGCATCCTAGGCAAAATTATCATCATCATACAATATGGCATCCACAACATGTTTCTCAACTTAATATAGAAGATAACGTCATATTAAGGAAATAACAACATCCTACATCATCATATTAACATGCATCATCATCATCATAAGCATATCATAATCATCGTAAAACATCATAAAACATCATAAAACATCATCATCTAACTCATACATGTCATCATACATCATACGTCATACATCATAATTCATCATCAAGGCATCATAAGCATAAAGCATAAATGACATGTGCTGGTGCTACTAGGCACTTGTTGTCATACATCAAACATTTGTCTAGCCTATCCTATGGTAAGACCACTTACTTGTTTGGCCTTAGCTGGCGTTTCTCTAGTTTCAGGTTCGCTAAGCTTCCATTCCTCAAAGTTGCTCCAAATGTCGTTGGAGATCGTTTCCTATTAGGTCGTTCATCGCCTTTTGTTAGTATTTTACAATCCTAATATGATTCAATTTAAATTTGTGAAATAAGACATTATCATACCTCTATTATCTTCGTAAGGATCAAAATCAGCTTCGAAAAGGTAAAAAACGTAAGGATTGGTGTAATTTTGTACAACTCAAACTAAATAACAGGTTTTTTGCACTATTGAGTCGAAGTTGGAGCCGAGTCGAGCCAATTCAAGCCGAAACGTGGCGCAATGGGAGAAGGACACGTTGCGACTTATCTCTCGGGTTGAGGCGCTGGTTCGAGTCAGATGAAGCGAGCATGCGGGTCACAGTTGCTGCAGGTGTGGGCTAGAATGACTCTCGAGCTGTAGGCATCACGGGTTGGATTGGTTTGTTGTGGACTCTAGGTCGAGGATGGTTGCGTTACGGGTTGTGGGTTAAATCCAACCTGAATCCGGATTTGACAGATTCGTCTTCCTTGCCCAACTTCCTGCATTTTTCGATTCTATTTCTCTCTCCTCTATACATCGTTTCCAACGCCATTTCTCGTCCTTTTTCTTCCTCTACCTCTATGTTAGCCTCTCTTCTTCCCTTCCACGAAGTTTTATGACTTGTAGATGCCTAAAACAACAACTCATGAGATCCGTGGAGCGTGTGTGCGCTTCTCCAGAGCGTTGCCCGAGAACTCCAGCACCTCACTAGAATTCTCGAGCCTCGGCAACCACTTTTCTTTTCTTTTTCATAAACAGAACATTACAAGTATAGTATAAGTATCAAAAGTATTTTGATAACATTTTTCTTACCATACCAAACACAAACATCTTATTTCCGAACATTCATTTTTAAACCAAACCATGTCTTAAATAAAATCTCAAAACAAACAACCCAAAACGATGAATTTAGGAGTAATTAAAGCAATTAATACTATTATTATTTGGGTAAGTACCAAGTCCTAATAGAGAGGCTACCCAATACAATAATGTTATAATAATAATAATAATAATAATAATAATAATAATAATAATAATAATAATAATAAATGTTTTTGGGGTTGGAGAAAGGTGGTCACATTTCTCATTTGTTTCCATTAAAAACAATTATTGTTCCACGTGCATTTTTTATTTTTTAAATTGAAAAACATGTGAGAATTGATGCATCAACAGTACATGGTCGTGCGTTGAGATTTTTTTTTTACCTGTTAAGGATATTTAGTAATAAATTATAGTTTACCATATATATTATATTTGATATTTTATTATAAGGCAAATATTAGATATTTGCCTTATTGACATGGGTATCTTTCCATTTATTGTTATTTCCATTTATTACTATTTCTATATCCTTGTAATTTATTTGATTATAAATAAGATAACTTTCACACCATTTAGGTGTGGTGGATTAATCAAACATTCACATGGTATCAGAGCCATTTTGGTTTAGCAACCCGGATCCTTTCTTTTCAATGGCTTTTGAAATCTTCTACTGTTCTTCTCCACCACCCCTGCTGGCTTTGACACCGCAGGAGCAGTCTTCATGGCTACCGCAGGCGGAGCCGATTAATTACTCTTCGGCTCCACCCTATTGACCTCCAAATCATCCTTCACCATACTCTGTACATACAACCTTACCTTTTCCAAACATAGTCTCTTTCATTCTCTTCTCAATTTTTCCTTTATCCTTCATCCTTCACAGAAACCCTAATCTTAGGATCTTCATCAGCATTTCTTTCGGAAATATACAGAATCTCGATAAGCCTATCGACCTTTTGCAGAGATTCACCTTTGGAATCTAGGCGCCGCACTGGCATCTTCGCCAACCAAGTTGCTGCCGCCCTTCTCGCCAAAATTGGCTCCTTCGCCCCAATGTGGCGACTCTTCCGGCTGCCCTTCTTGCCAAAATTGGCTCCTTCGCCCAATGTGGCGACTCTTCCGGCTTCAACATTGTCTTTGTCCCTTGCTCTAGGTTTCCCCTTCTACTTCTTGGGGTTAGACATATTCTCACCAGAGCCAAGGTAGCATCGTCGCTAAGCGACAATCCCTGTTTATGGGTTAGACATATTCTCGTCGAAGCCAAGGCAGCATCGCCGCTGAGCGGCGATCCCTCTGCAATTTTCGATGGCCAAGAAAGTGTTTCTCTACGCCTCCTCTGAACCAGGTTGTTGACATCTTCACGAAAAGTGTTTCTCAACCACTTTGAATTTTTCAGATCCAAGCTTCACGTTCGTTCAAATCCGACGCTCAGCTTGCGGTGGGGTGTTAAGGATATTTAGTAATAAATTATAGTTTACCATATATATTATATTTGATATTTTATTATAAGACAAATATTAGATATTTGCCTTATTGACATGGGTATCTTTCCATTTATTGTTATTTCCATTTATTACTATTTCTATATCCTTGTAATTTATTTGATTATAAATAAGATAACTTTCACACCATTTAGGTGTGGTGGATTAATCAAACATTCACATTACCCAACACAAAAGTCCGAGTTGGTTACATAGGTAATCCAACCCAACCCTTTATTTTTCAGGTTGGGTTCGAGGGGTTAAAAAATAATAATATTAATTAATTAATTTTCTTTTATTTATCCACCATTTATAATTTTCCGATACAATCTTAAATAAAAAATAATTAAAAGTTAACAGACAAACGCAAATCAATCTATATTTATTAAAATAAAAAAAAAACAATTAGAATTACCTGTCTCAATCCTAAAATAATAAAAAATTGGTCAAACTCCAGTGTAAGTGTTATGAGTCAGGAGACAAACTCAGAATTAATGTAAATTTTATATATTTTTATTTGGCTCGGGTTAACCCGAGGGTTTTGTCATGAACTCGAAACCGAACTAAGTCAGCTCGGGTTCACGAAAATGAACCCAAACCAACTCGAAAAACTAATCCAACCCAACCCAACCTTTATAGTTCGGGTTGGGTTGGTTCGGATTGTCAGGTTGAATGTACACCCGAATCAATAATTTTTAATTTGACAGTTCAAATAAAATTTTGTAAGTTTGTTGGCATGTGAATTAATGTTACATTCGCTCGTAAAAGTTTAATTATTTTTAAAATTTATTGATTTATTAGATATGAAATAAAATAAAAATAAAAATAATTTTAAAAAAGGTAGAAGGGTATAATGGTAATTTAAGAAAGTTTGAACATTCCGTATTGGGGGTACAAAAATTTTGAACATTCCATGGTTAGTCCTATGATTGTGGAGGCAGTGAAGCTTGTGGCTAATAGCGTAGCGGGCGGTGCTCTCTGAAACTGAATCAAACAAACAATGGCGCACTTCGCACTGTGACAAATGGTTTGAACTTCCAAATTTCATTTTGTCGATTACCGAAGCAAGCACGATCCGACANCCGCCCCCCCCCCTTCTCTCTCCTCCTGCTATATGATTCAAAGCCCAACAGCTTTGGCTCAATGTCCATGGATTTGTTCTCTGTTAACACGAGCTGACGTTGTTTGCGTCGTTTGAGAACAAATTCCATGGCCAAATTGCTGTTGCAAGCTCCAGTTTGAATCTGAAAGAAATCCCAGTTTCAGACGGTTTTAGGGTTTTTTTCTTTTTCTTTTCCTCTTCTTATTCTTCAAGGAGAATTCTATCGTTCCTAATAATGCCGGTGCACGGATCCAAATCTGAGAAACAAGATGCGGCGGTGTTGCACCGTCGAGATGCGTATGATTTACTCGGTGTCTCCAGGAACTCCACGGACCAGGAAATCAAGAGCGCTTACAGAAAATTGGCTCTCAAGTACGTTCTAAATATCAAATGTTTTACCTCTGTTTTCTTCAATTTTTTATGGCTATAAAGAGCACTTTCATATTTGAACATCGAGTTCGTTTGCTATCGATTTTCCTAAGCTTTATTCTCAGGAGACATGGAAGGGTATTTATTGTTTTTTCCGGTAGGATAGGATTTCATGGAAAGTCATATTTAGATTGTTCCCCAACTACTGCACTTTAACCCTTTACAAAAGGGCAGAGCATCGGTTTGTGACTTACCGACACCTAACTGTAGCTCTGTGAATTGCTTATTCTGCCCCTCCCAACACAAGTGGGAATGAGTGCTAACAATCTTAAAAATTCCTTGTTAATTCTCGATTACACTTTCAGCCCGAGGTTGTCAAGTTAGGGGGATTAGTAGCAATGGAAAATCTTAATTTTATCATACAATTGTCATATACAAGGTGATGGTGTTTATACAATTAGCATCCTCAAGGTAGATTGGGCTTATATTATAGTCCAGAAATGTCTGAAATTATCAGAACACTAATATAATCTTCCCTTGTCTTGATAGCTTGCCTAGGAAGTATCAAGAATTTCCAAAAGAAAGTAATGAATTTCATCTGTTGTACGTTTAAGCAACTTTTATTTTAGTTTAATCACCATTGTTATTCCAGATCACCCAAACCAGTTTTCTATGCTTAAAATAATTCTTTCGTTGAATATCATTTATGAAGTATCATATCCGTTGGTTCTTGATTACAATTTCCTGTGAAACCCATTATCTCTTCTTTTTTCTGATGTACCAATGTGCTTGTTAGTCAATCTTTTCCTTGCATAATGAGTGATGAAACTCTATCAGGTAATATAAGCATGCTTACAGTGTGATATGTTACATCCTATAATGGTAAAATTATGGCTCTTTTTAGTATTGCTTCATGCCACATGTTATTATATCAAGGTGGTCTTCATAAATTTTTTGGTTTTTAATCCTCTTTTACTAAATATGTTGATAGATCATGAAACTCTAATTCTAAAACCAGGTATCATCCTGACAAGAATGCAAACGATCCCAAAGCTGCTGACATGTTTAAGGAAGTCACTCTTTCCTACACCATTTTGTCAGATCCAGAAAAAAGACGACAATATGATGCTGCTGGATTTGAGGTGAAATATCATTCTTGTGAATTTGCACATTTTAGGAAAATTACCATGTTCAGATGTGTGTTTATTTAACAGCTGTACTTTGGGCTACAGATGATCTTGGAGAACTTTGATGATTTAGCCAACCAATTTATAATAAATATCTAATCATGAAGTCAGCAAATTCAAAAATAAATAAACAAATAAGTAGGAGTAAACAAAAATTCATTAGTACTAGTCCCTCGCAAGATGAAACAATTTAGACTAAGTTATTCACTCCTTTTCTATTTACTAGGTTTTAAACCTTGAAATTAAATATTAAAATTTTTTGTATTTTCAGAAAATCTTGTGAATGTATTAAATTTAAAATATGTAATTTGAAGGAAAAAATTAAAGAAACTATTAAGAAGATTAATTAATATATTTATTACATAATTACAATAACTATTAAATAACGGGCCAAAGAAAATCAAAAGCTTTTCCTCTCAAACCCCATCTAAAATATCGTCGATTAAAAATTTTAAACTAAACTGAAATTACTAAAATATCATTTGTTTTTGTGCCTTATGAAATGTGTTTCTTCAAAATGAAGAAAGTTGTGATTTTACCTTTGCCTAGGCTGTTGAAACAGAAAGCCAAGAATTGGAGCTGGATCTTTCAAGTTTGGGGACAGTGAACACCATGTTTGCTGCCCTTTNGGGGGGCTGGGGGGGGGGTAATTCTTCTCACTAATGTCAGATTCTCTGAGTTTGTCATCTAGCTTTCTATTTTAATCCGACCTTTGATTGCAGCAAGCTTGGCGTGCCAATTAAAACAGCTGTATCTGCAACAGTTTTGGAAGAGGCACTTAATGGGGTTGTGACTGTTCATCCACTTCCATTGGGCATACCTATTTCTAAGAAGGTGCACTGTTGTACCTAATATTTGTCATTCATTTGGCCTCATTTGATAACTTCTTTTTAAAAAATTAAGCTTATAAACACTACTTCTTCACCTTTTGAACATTACTTTCACCTATATGTTGCATTGTTTTAATTTCTAGTTTTTTAAAAATGTTTTCAAAATCTAAGGGAAATTTTGAAGACAAAAAAAATAGCTCATTTGATAACCATATGGTTAATTCTTATCCAAATTCCAAAAACAAGATTTTAAAACTACTTTTTCTAGTTTCCAAAACTTGACTCTTTTGAAAATATATGTAAAAAGTAGATAACAGAACAAGAAAACCCATAGGTGGGAGTATAGGCTTAATTTTCAAAATTAAAAATAAAAAACAAAAAAACCAAATATTTATTGAAGGGGGTTGAAATTTTATAACTTTTTTTTTTTTTTGTTAAGAACTGAAATGTGTTTTAAAGAAAAGGGAATGCATACCCAAAAAATTGTGAGAAGCAAACATAAGTTTTAATATTGGAAAACTCAAAATGAAATTGTTACCAAATGAAGCCATTTATTGGTTTGCTGATTTAGGATTCTGTAATTTTTTACAGGTTGAGAAACAGTGTGCTCACTTTTATTCTGTTATGATAAGTGAAGAGGAAACACAGGGTGGATTTGTTTGCCGAGTTCACTCACCTGATAAAAGCAAATTTAAGGTTCGACGATGACTCTCTGGAATGTAATTGGTGTTTGTGCGAGAACATGTCCGAGAATATTTTTCTTTATAAACCATGATTATATCGGTTTCATGTTCTTGCAAAATTTCCTCCCTTCCACTTTTATGATTACTAAATTACATGGTTTTATTACTATTTCAACTGCACAATGACTACAACAAAAATTAAGGACAAAAGCTTGAAATTAGAATTCCACTTCATCGTGCATAATTTCTTTTGTAAATTTCTCATTCATTTTTTTGATGTAGTTGTTGTATTTTGATCGGGAAGAAACTGGTGGATTAAACCTTGCTTTACAGGTATTGCTCAATCTTTTATCATAGCCTTTTTCATCTTTTTGGTATGCTCTAGACTACATAACTAAACTGCTCAGCAGATTATTACGTAATATAGTTTTTCGTTCTATAACCTAATGTCTTTGTGGGCAACATCTGGCAGTTGGAGTGATCATGCATATATTGATAATTCACTTATCTAGACAGAAAATGTGAGTTTATATGCATGAGTAGTTCGCATCCTGATAATTTTTTGTATGTATAATTTGGAGATTTTATTTTATATTCTTTAATTTGATAACACCCCATTTATGTTTATATCTTCTGCTTTACCATCAATGAACCTTTTAAATCTTTGCCTTCAAAGCTCAGTAATTGATATGTTTGAATTCTTGTTATATTTGTAGGAGGAGAGTACAAAGGTTGGAAAAGTCACATCTGCTGGGATGTATTTTCTCGGGTTCCCTGTCTATCGGTTGGAACAAACATTGAACTTGGTGCGCCAACTCTAAATTAATTGCTGATTTCCAGTTTAACATCATTTTTTGTTATCTACTTGCACATCAAAAGAAAAATTAAAAATATGTTTGATGCCCATTTCCTAGAATCTGTTTTCATTCAAACAAGAAACATAAATACATTTGATAACCATTTCTGTCTAATCTTTTTACTTTTAAAATGAAAAAAGTTTGCTTCTGAAAGGCACCTTATAGATAAGAAATCATTTGAATTAGGTTTCCATACCATCTGAACTACAGCGACCCTCTAGATCCCGTTTCAATTTGCAAATATAAATGTGAGAAAAAACAGAAAACTGGAATAATACGAATGCACCCATCTTTCAAAAGAACTAAAACTATGGAATAAGGATCAACTTGAATAATGCTCAACTTCTTAAACAACATAATATTGTGCTCATTAGGATTTTATTGATCTTTTCAGATGATCTCTGCTAAGGATCCAGATGCTGCCTTTTTTAAAAAATTAGATGGTTTCCAGCCATGTGAAATAATAGGATTAAAGGCGGGGACTCATGTCTTTGCAGTCTATGGTAAATTTGAATAGGTTTTGATATTCAATTACCGAGTAATGGAATACAATATTTCTTATTTCAAAATGCTTTTATGTGGACCTGATGACCATTACATTATCTAGGTGACAATTTTTTTAAAAGTGCGAGCTATACTATTGAGGCATTTTCTGCGGCGTCTTTTTCTGAAGAGAAGGAGAATCTTAGAGCCGTGGAAGCTCAAATTTTGACAAAAAGGGTGGAAATGTCCAAATTTGAAACGGAATATCGTGAGGTCTAGTATTTGACAATTGAGCTCTGTATTCTGTTACTATATGAAAGCGTACTGATAGTTACTGGAAATGTCGATAGGTTCTAGCACAATTTACAGAGATGACTAGCAGATACACTCAAGAAATGCAAGTGGTAAGTTTAACTCGAAGTTATAACACGTCTTTATCTGTCGAAATGATAGCTTCTTTACGACTGACTGCTCTGGCTCCTTTTATCCACAGATCGACGACCTTCTCAAACAGAGGAATGAAATTCATGCCTCCTACACAACTGGTCCTCCAGTAAAACGGAGTAGGAGCCGGATTAAGGGTTCGTTTAAGGATTCAAAAGAAGACAGCCAAATAAGGGAGAGGAAATCTACAAGGGATAGACCCAAGAAGAAAAAATGGTTCAATATCCATTTAAAGGTTGATAAAAGAAAATCTTGTTAAAAGAGGTTGAGAAACATGAAGGTATGTTCCGATCCAGCATTCACCGTTGTCGTGTATTATGCCTTCATCGACACTATACTCATCTTCAATATTGCAGGGAAGCTGAATCTTTCCCCAAACCTATTTTTTTTTTCGGTTGCATTCGGATTGATTGGTATCAAAACGAAGAAGATACGAGGGAGTAATAGCCTCACCTGATTGCTTAATCATATGAATATGGCCTTAAACCACATGGGGATGCTGTGGATGACAACTTGTCTACAAAGAATCTCTTATTAGATGGATCCTTCCACCAGCAAAAAGCACCCATGTGATTGTATTATTTTCCTACGAAGGCCAGCGCTAAACTGCTGTTTGTATCATATAATACAATCAAGTTTTGTGAATAGCAATATTAGCTGGATTTCGCACAATCGAGGTTTAGTTATTATATTCATGGAGTTCATCAATCTGCTCTTGTAAGTGTTGATGTTTCTATTTACTGTGGCCAGGCTTGCGATTCTGCTATTTCGTCTCCGACTCCATCGCTGATGCCTGCCTGTAGCTGACATGCATGACGTTACGAGTCCATCCGTGGCAATGTCAACCCAAATGCCAAGTTTAATTTGGTATGTAGAGGCTTGGTGTTAAGGAGGTAATAAGGTGCGGTGAATTAATCAAACATTCTCTTTAATTCTCTTGCATTTGGGTTTTCATTCTTGAAAGAGTCCATTTTTGTTGGTAGAAAATAAGTATACGGAGATGATATTTTCTGTTTATGAAGAAAGTATTCCAAAAAAGTTTGAGAATTGAGTGATTAAGTAAAGAAATAGTTCATTCTATTTGCCTCTATGATTGGTTCTGGAAATTGCACACTGAGTCTTCTCAGAGTTAAGGAATCGATGAAGTGAAGGATTAAGGATCAAAGCTGAAACAATCCTCTCTCATCCTTCAAATTTTCGGAGTCTGATCGAGTCTAATAGGTATTTAAACTTTACTTTACAAAGTACTTATTAGATTCTTGAGCTTTTAATTTTGCTTGTTAAAAAATATCAGTCTTAAATCTTAAATTTTATTTTTCATACATCTTAAAAATTACAAAAATGTCATGGTTCTGAACTATTAATTTTGTCTAATATATTCTCGGCAAATTAATATCGACAAATTTAACGTTTTTAAAAAAATCAAAATTGAATTGTATTAGTAATATATGATATTTGAAATTTTGTGGTAAATTTTAAGAAAGGTTGATCAAGTAAAAATTGTATTAGACTTTAGTTTTAATTAAAGTAAAAAAAGTAAAAAAAGTATTAATACAAAATTGATAGTTTATAAATTTATTATATAAATTTAAAGATTAAAAATCTATTAGATAAATTGTGGCTTATTATCCGTAGTTATAGTTGTGGAGACCTAACGGTTTGGTGTATATTTTATGATTATGCCAATATACCTATTCGGAAAATTTTTGGCCTCCACGCTCACTAAAACTTAATAATGGGATCATTTTCTATTATTTTAGACACTCTAGTCAACATTTATTCATAATCTATTAAAGTAGCACCAACGACAAAGATATTTTCTTTTTGGCATTGGAAATGAAGTAAAGGACGTAACATACCCAGAAGTGACTGACGTTATTTTAAAATAAAAAACAAAAACAAAAATATGAACGTCCCACACTTACATTTTAAGAAAACAACCAAGTTTTATATGGATAACTCTTAAGATCAAGTTAGAAATCAATGCCCTAAGCTTCACTTATGATTCAGTATATCCAAACCAACACACTTTAGTCCTACTAGTTTAATTTAATGATCAAGGAAGAGTTTTTTTTTTTTTTTTTTTCCCTTCTTTTTCTTTTCATTCTTAATCATAAAACATCTTCCAAAAATTGAATACATTTGTAAGAAGAAATTAAAGAAACATTTGAAGGATGAATTATCCAAAAATAATTTCTAAGTAGTTAATAAAAAAAATCCTCCAAATATGCAATAGAAAATTATTATTATCAGAATCATTTGTAAAATAGTGCAACTAAACAAAAATTCTTCAAGATATAACTTAAAATCAATCAGAAAACTCGACACGAGGTTGATAGACGAAATCGAAGGCCAAAATGTTCTGCTCACCTCCTGCCCACAAGCAATATTAGTACAATTACAATAACCACTAGTCTAGTATATGAATACATCAAGTGTTCTTCATTTCTACCAAACAAACACAAGAATCTATATGGCTCATTCCTTGAAAATCCTTCCCATCAAACAAATGGCACCCCTACTTAGAATTCCTCTGTATATAGATCAACAAGTTGTGCATTTTGCCAAACACTAGCTATTCCCAAAAATGAATATTCTCTGTGATTTTTCAACAGTTCACAATTCATTGACCACATGTGCCACATTACTTATTCACAGAAGGAATTATAGCAAAACAGTAATGAATTTCTCCACAATTCACTACTTTNTTTTTTTTTTTTTTTTTTTTTTTTTTTTTTTTTTTTTTTTTTTTTTTGTCTGAAGCTTGCTTTCTTGGAGTTACTATACTTTTGTGCTTCTGGGCAACATTTTTCCTCAGGCTCTCTTTTGTAATGTAATAATGTAAGAAAAGCAGAATATGAAAAGAATAATTAGTACAATGAACAAACCTTTAACTTAACTAATTCCACAGCGAAACTTCGATCTGCTGCTCTTTGTCGAATTAGAGATGCACAGGAGTTGAATCTTTAACAATCTCGTACAATGAGATAATGTTTTCAATGGTCAAAAGGCCAATGATGCACCATTCCAAGAGATCTGACTTTCTATTCTGGAGGACTTCTTGAAGAAAATGAATGTTATGCTGCAAGGAACATGCAAATCGATTAAAAAACAAAATAAACATTGTTCTATCTCTTCAATATATATATATATGGGATACCTCAACAAATATCCTCTCCAGAAAACAAAAACACGCTTATTCAAGTGAACACTAAAAAATTGAAAGAATCCAGGTGAAAGATTTAAGCAAGGAAATGACAATGAGGAGGTTGATTATATTTTTCTAAGCTCTGCTTTTGGACAAGGAACTTGCCACCTTCTGCTTCATTCGAGTTATTTCGGGTTCACCCGGACAAACTTCAGATGGAAAAACAATCAACACTCGGACAAAATTTAGGAGAGCCAATTTCTTAAGGAAATATTCTAAACTGATTTGTTAACTACAACCATTGAAAGCTCTCACCAGGGCATTAAACTTCATTCCTCTGAAAACTATGAATTGATTCTCCAACTGAGTAGCTTGCCCTCTCAAATTGGGAAGACTTGCATGTCTAAGGTGCGTTAACACTACTTGAGCTCACTAACAATAAAGAACAGATTCGACTGCTAGCATGGCATTATGTCATATCATGAACACTTTTACGCTCTAATTAGAGCAAAAATGTGAAGAATTTTAACTGCACCTCTTTTCATTCTAGTTAGTATGTAGGAATTATTTGTGCAATTTTTCTTCCCTCTTTTCATTCTAGTTAGTATGTAGGAATTAATTGTGCAATTTTTCTTCCATATGCATGTCACCTCCTATATTTATAATTCTGTTAAATCAATGGATCATGCCCACTATAAAAGAGTAGTAAATAAATAAAATAGAAAAGTCGTCATGGGGTAAAACTTATACGACTTCGCAACACATTTGCCTTCACATATGACCAAGAAAGAAATTATTTGTTTCATCTTGGCTATTACCCTGGCTTTCGTGAAGAATGATCAAGAGACCCAACCATAAAGAAAAGAACGCTATGAAGGATTGTGAATGAAATAAAACCAATATTACCTCCACAAACTTCAATTTGAAATCTAGATTTCCAAAGCGCTGGGTGACCTCGTACTCTTCTCGAAGGTACTCATATATTTGAGCATATTTTGCATCCCTCCATGCAATTTCTGATCTGAGTGGCAAAAGAAAAGGATAATAAAAGAGAAAGAAAGATGGTCAATTTTCTGAACAGTTAGTTGTGACAAAAGACCCCACCAAAAGTATATTTTTTTCAACCACTACAGAAATACTATGATTGAATTTTTCAACATTATATTAATTAGAAACATGACTTGATACAGTAATAAAGAGAGGAAGAAGNTTTTTTTTTTTTTTTTTTTTTTTTTTTGTTTACTTATATCAAGCTTGAAATGTGAAATTTCTATGCCATGATCTTGCATCTGTTATGCTGTCAAATACATTTATGAACAATATTTCCTAGTGCCAAGTACATAGAACCCACGTGGTGCCATAAGTTAAAACAGAATCGTTAAAGAGGCTTCAGGTAAACAAAGGTAAAGACTATTTGTACTACATTTGAACTTGCAGTAAAGATATCTTTCACTCATATTCCACAAAAAAAATGACGAATCTAACTTCAATGTTTCGTCCCATGCCATACTGAGTTGGGTGCAACTTTTTTCCATTTTTCTTTCAAAGTACACATAACCGGTTGTTGTGGTTTTTGGCACAAACCGACATTGAAAGAAACAATTGTTCAATTTTGGTTGGTTGGATATCAGTAATTTTTTAAGACTTGTATAAACTGACCATTCACCAATTCAATTGATCAATTTTGGTCAAAACTGATGCTGAGAGTGACGGAGGTCGAGAGGGAAACTAAGGGTGACAGAGTAAGAGAGATGAGAAGAAGAATGGAGAGGGTTACAAAGCCAAAAAACGAAGAGAGATGCAAAAGGAGGAGCTTGAGGGGAGAGTCAAAAATGAAAGAGGAGAAAATAAGAGGAAGGATTAGAGAGAAATGAGATTCAAAGATGAGAAAGGGAGAGGTGTAGCTATAGCTTATTAGGCCAAAAAAACACAAACGCTTTGAGTAACATGTTCATGACCAACATGAGTCAGATACTCCACCACTTGTTATCACAATGAACATGTGTTGGACACTAGATATGTACAAGTTTTATGAGTCCAAACCTTGTTAGGGAAGTATTAAATACTTATCAAGCATATTAAATATTTAAAATTGTGGCAATGTGAACAAAAATAGAAGACCGAGAGGGAAGATTTATGCCACATGGGGTCTGAGACAAGGAGATCCACTATCCCCTTTTCTTTTCATCATGTACTACTGACAAAAGCAGAATACGAATGATAAATAAAAAGTTTTCAGAAGTTTTCAGATTGGTAGTGAAGGCTTAAGCATAACCCACATCCAGTTTGGGGACGACACAATCCCTTTTTCTGATTTGGCAGATGCCTCTTCCATAAAAAAACATGATCGAGACGGTTAAAACCTTTGAAAGATTCTCTTGACAAAATATCAATATCCAAAAAACAGGGGTGGCATCAATATTAGAACAGAGATGAGTGAAGAATTTGCTAGCATATAGGGGTGTAAAAAGGGAGAATGACCAAATATGTACCTAGTACTACCTCTAAAAGGAAACCACAAATCTTTTTCCTTCTAAAAGATTATTATTGAAAAAATAGAAAGATTGTCAACCTGGTCATCATGTTATACTTCAAAAGGTGAAAGACTCGCCCTAATACAATCCACATTATCCAACCTCTCCACTTACTACATGTCTATTTGAAATGCCACAAAAAGTGGTAGCGGATATAGAAAGATAATTTAGAAACTACTTGTGGAAAGATTACTCCCACCTTGTCCGATGGAATATTATAAACCTCCCAACATAAAAGAGAGGCCTCAATCTTCTCTCGATAAAGAAGAACAAAGCTCTCCTTGCCAAATGGATATAAGGGTATCATCACAAAGAAAACACCTTGTGAAGAAATCTTATAAAGACCAAATATACTCCTACATCAAACAAAAATCAACCCCCTCCATCTTCTACAAAAGGCCTTGGAAGTACATAATGAAACATCAAAAACCTCATCACCAACCGAACTAGCCTTGAGGTATCAACTTTTGTACAAGCTATTTCATAGCAAAAAAGTCACGATCAAAGAAACGTGGAATGTTGGTACATCACTTTTTCTCCAAATTAGTGTTCATTATACAAGAAAGAAAACGAATCACAAAGACACTTATTCATGCAATGCACATATGCTCAGAATTTCTGGACAACAATTCTCAATATATTCGGATGGCATCTCACATTTCCTAGGGAGGTAAAGGATCTATTGGATATGACCTTAACGTACCACCCTTTCAAGAATGCAAAAGTCCTACTATGGAAAACTTCATCATGGCTTTCTTTTGGAATATGTGGAAAGAAAGAAATCAGAGAATATTTGCAAAAAAGACACAGACTTGTACAAAAACTTTTCGACAATGTTGTTTACCAAGTTATATCTTGGTGTAAACCGTCTAATATTTTTACTTCCTATAGTTATACCTTCCTCGTTGCAAATTGGGAAGGTCTTTTGTAAACACCATGGATATTAATCTCTTTTGTAAATTTCGATCATCAATGAAATTGTCTCTTATAAAAAAAAATTAAAAAAAAAATTAAAAATAATAGTTTGAAAGCACATATAATTGATACATGTGTCCTTGTCTGGTCCTATGTCCTAGATTTTTGTTTTTATTGTATTAAATGTCATATGTTTTTGTCTCATCTTTTTATCCATGCTTCTAGTGTGTANAAAAAAAAAAAAAAAAAAAAAAAAAAAGTTAATAAATAAATTATTGTAGTAGAGTGCAGCTTCCAAAAGAGCCAGCCATTGATTTGAAAACTCACCTGGTTAAAACTCAAAAGACACCATTGCACAACCTACAGAAGAGATCTTAGTTCAAGAAAGGTCATTTATTTGACAAGTAGCCTATTTTCTCCGTGAATACTCGTTGTCCATAGCAGATCTTGACATTCTTGAAGGGGTGATACATTAATACCATTTCCAATCACTTCTATACCTCTTTAGGGAAAGTGAGGCATCATCCAAAGGTATTGAGGATCTTTGTCTATGAACTATTAGCATATGTACACGACCTAAATAGGTAGTTTTGTGATTCATGGTCTTTCTTGCTTTAAGAGACCCAATTTGAAAATAGAGTCATGTCAGGCATTCTTTACAGTAGGTTTTCACTTGTGCTAATGGCTTTATGCACCATTTCCAACAAGAAAAACTTCACCTTTTTAAGGTGATTTTCTTTCCATATGGTCTTTGCTTGGCTGGTGTGGAAAATGTCCCGTCAACACTAGGAAGTCATTTTAATAAGTACTTCTTGAGATCAGGGCAAGGTTAAGGCTTAATTCGGCCCATTCCATAGCTTCGTTATCCTTTAGGTTCCTACTGAGCTGCAGGTCCCAAAATTTGTCCATGCTTCTTTAATTTTAGTCGTCTTGCAATGGGAGCGTCTATACAAAAGAGGGTACCGCAAAGCTAGCGCGGTGTTGTCAATCCAATGGTCAGTCCAGAAATATGTGTTTCCTCCATCACCCACCCTATGGAGACTGCAATTGGTGATAAGGTTTTGATGCTTTTTTTACATACTTCCATGGCCCTTTTGTAAAAGGTCGAAGACTGATTTGTACATGATGTAGGAGCATTTTTAACCTTTAAAAGATTCCACCACAAGGCAGTACTTTCATAATAATATCTCCATATTCATTTTTCGAGGAGGGCTCTGGTCTTCTCTTTCATTGAATATAGGCCAATACCTCCCTTGTCTAACAGGAGGTTTATGCTATTCCATCAAACAAGATGTGGGTCATCTTTCCATAGATAGTTTCTGAATAATCTTTCTATTTCCATAGCCACTTTGTGTGGCATTTTGAATAGAGTCATGTCATAAATAGGTAGGTCGGACAATGTGGCTTGTATTAGGATGATCCTTCCACCTTTGGAAGTGGAGCATGATGACCATGTTGATTATCTTCTTTCTATTTTTTCATTAGTGGTCTTCTAGAAGGAGAAGGATTTGGGGTTCCCATTTAGGGGCAGCCCCATGCAGATATTCGGTCATTCACCCTTATTACAACTATATATGTTAGCGAAGTCGTCGATATCCTCTATGTTAACATTGATGCCTATGATCTCTATTTTTTTAGAGGTTGATGTTTTTCTTTAGAATCTTCTAAAGGTTGCATCGTAAAAAAACATGTTTTTTTTTGTGGATGAGACATCCAACCATTTGAAGAAGAGAATTATGTCATCCGCTACAAATGGTTGATGCTTAAGTCTTTGTTACCGATATGGAGGTTCTTTATCTCCCCTTCGTAATCTACCTTGTATCAAATGAAAGGAAATTGTTGTTTAAGGTTCAATTGTTCTTTTCCAACCATAAGCCTCAATAAAAGCTCTAGTCAAGAGAATCCATGGATCTTTCTCTTTCTTGAAAGGACGGCCCACCATGATGCATGAAGGAGAAAGCCAACATTTGTATCTAACAAGGTTGGATGGAAGCAAGCATCATGTATTAAAACCTGCTAGCATACTCACATACACACATCTAACGAACAAGCACATGATGTAGCAACGGGGAAACTTAAGGAGACTGATTTGAAAGATTTTAAGAGTGATCATTAGCGTTGGACGCAATACATCAAGCAACTCAACTGTCACACCACAACTTGGTCCAATTGTGATGCTTAAACCAAGCTCAATCAACAATTGATATCCACAAATTCAATGTTCTGAGCATAAGACCACATTCTTCAGTCAAGTAGCCAATCCATCAAAGTTGAACTTGATTGCAAACATCCATTTACACCCAATCCCTTCTTTCCTCCAAAAGAAAATACTAAATTTTAAATTAGTACTATCATCTAAACCAATCATCTATCTACATCATATGAGCAAAGATGAGATACAACTTTATGAGCAGACTTAGGAATTGAAATAGAACTAAGGAATAAAAGAGGAAAATAGGAAAGGTACATATGTTTACCTTTACAAAGAGTAATAGGACGCACATCATTTGGCTTCAGATCTAAGGTTGAGGAATCTTCTAGTAGATAATGTGTCTAAGAGTTTTGTTGTTGCCTTGATGTGGAAATATCATGATTAAGGTTTAATCCTATAATTTTGGTTTTGAGTTCGTTCTTAGTTGGTAATTGGACTTGGTAGTTGAGCTGTTAGTATATTCGTTGGTTGGTTATTTTGTCATTAATTGGTTTACTTTCAGATCCACCTTAAGTAAGGGACTACCAATTAGTCTTTTTGCGCCACAGCCTGCCTTAACACAAGGAAGTATCATCCTGCAGCAACTCTCTACAAGATTACATGGAAAGAATAAGCCCAAGAAAGATCAAATATCTTCATTGGGAGCTCAGTCACTCTTTCCTTCCAACTATCAAGTGCAAAGAAGATGCCCATGGATCGACCTATCCCCCAATTGGTGCTCCCTTTGTAAAGCAGATAATGAGCCACCTACGCATTTATCTGTGCATAGGTACTTTCACCTAAAAAATATGGATGAATTTTTGGAAGCAATGGTTGACCCTTCGCCATCCCCTACAGTATGACTGATTGGCTGAATTCAGGCAAGCTAAGAGAGTCATATGGCTGCGTATCAACTGAGCATTTATGGTGCTTTGACATGAGCAGAATTCAAAAATATTTCAGAACAATCTTATAAAAAAAAAAATATGTATTTCAGAACAAGGAAAGAAGCCCAGAAGCATTGATGAATATCTCTCTCTTCATTCTTTATAATGGTGTAAAAATGTTCCACCCTTGTGCAATTTTTTCTTTTTTTTTTCTTTTTTATGTATCTACAGGTGTCCAATCCGGCTAATAGGAATGCTATTAAGGGTATATCAGTAAAGAGTATGAAGTTAGGGTATTTGGTTATAAATAGTGGGAGTGGAAAAGAAAGAAGTTAGGCAATTTTTTAGTAGGTTGAGGGCTTGAGAATTCCCAATTTTTTAGTAGGGAGGGTCCTAGTACCTCAAATTACTTGATTATCTAATAGTTCTCTTATCTTTTATCTTGCAATACATTGTGGTTCTATTTTGGTTCATATCAATTGGTGTCAGAGCAGTTTGGCTCAAAATTAAGTGAAGCAACATCGAAGGTTTTATACAAAGGAACGGACCAATTGAAGAATCAATTCGATGAGAAAATGCACTCGAGGCTTCATTCTATACTAACTATGGCACTGGGTTTCAATGAAATTAGAAAGGAGACTACAAAAATCAAAAGAGAGAATAGATGGGCCAAGACAGAGGCAGAAAATCATAGCAGAATCAGGCATCTCACATATATGGTAAGAAATCAAGGATACGAAGAAGGTTACTATCAACCGAATGCGACGGTCAAAAAGAACAAAAAATCATCAAAATCCTTAAAGGAGGAATGAAGACAAAGAGGAAAGATCGGTGAAGGAAAAAAAAGTAAGAAAATGATCAAGAATTGATTCAAGAAGCAAAGGAGATAAGAAATAGGACAAACCAGAAAACACGGTTGCTGGAAAACGCCAACAAAGGATTGGGGAGGCTGATCGATAATGCATCAGTATTTGAAAACCTCACACAAAGGGACTCAAAAGCAGTCCAAGATGAAGGAGGTGGTACGTCAAAGGGAGACTCGCCGACAAGGAGAAATTGTAGGAAAAGCATGTTCAACAAACGATCGTCATCGACAGCTCCTATGGATAGAGTTAAAAATGTGAAGGAGACTGTAACGGCCCATATCCACCACTAGCAAATATCGTCCTCTTTGGGCTTTCCCTTTCGGGCTTCCCCTTAAGGCTTTAAAACGCATCTGCTAGAGGAAGGTTTTCATACCCTTATAAAGGGTGTTTTGTTCTCCTCCCCAGCCAATGTGGGACATCACAATCCACCCCCCTTCGGGGCCCACGTCCTCGCTGGCACTCTTTCTTTTCTCCAATTGATGTGGGACCCCCGCCAAATCCATCCCCCTTTGCGGCCCAGCGTCCTTACTGGCACACCGTCTCGTGTCTATCCACTTTGGGGAACAGCCTCCTCGCTGGCACATAATCCGGTGTCGGGCTCTGATACCATTTGTAACGGCCCAGATCCACCGCTAGCAGATATTGTCCTCTTTGGGCTTTCCCTTTCGGGCTTCCACTCTAGGCTTTAAAACGCGTCTGCTAGGGGAAGGTTTTCATACCCTTATAAAGGGTGTTTTGTTCTCCTCCCCAACCAATGTGGGACATCACAGAGACGCCGGTGCAAGAATCAAGTAGAGGCAGCGAATGATAGAGGGTGCCAGTCAGATGACAATGGGCAGAATGGGTGTGAAAATGAAACCAATCAAACCACGTGGGCCCATCATCTTTAAATGGTGTAAATGAAGTTGTTGAGGCCCATTTGCTTTCAAAGGAAAAAACAGTGAATAAACTTGCACATGCCTTTTTGCTAACAAAGACAGTTATACCATACGGATTTTGGGTTGTGTTTTTCTATATTTCAAACCTAAAACACAACCTGGCTAGGCATGATTCTACCCACATAGCAACCCTAGATGCCACAAGCAACTCCTATATGTTTCTCACCTACATCACCAATACTCTCATCCAGCACTGAGAGACGCCTACAGCCGAGGATCGTCACCCACTGTCCATCATCGAACATCACAGTTGTCCTTGTCCACCACTGTTTGTCGTGTCCTCCTCCCCGCAGCATTTTTTCCTTGGTGCCACACAATTCTTGTAATTTCTACAGATCCTACTACCTCTGTTATCACCGCCATTCGCCAATCATCATTGATGACATTACCTAGCACACTCATCATGCGTCATTCTAGCTTGGCTCTATACTTTTTGCAAGGCCACACTTCAAACGTTTGGTGGGTCTTAGACTAGAGTTGGGCAATTTTTTAGTTGGTTTAGAACTTGAGTGAACTCAAGATAGGGAGGGTCCAAATGCCTCCAATTACTTTTGTTATCCTGTAGTTCTCTTATTTTTTACATTGCAGTACATTGTGGTTTAGTTTTGGTTCATATCACCAGCTTGCATGCACCTCAATTATTCTCATGGTATGACCATTTAATCCAACAACATTTGGTTGCTACGGTAACTTATAGAATATTAAATCCTAGGTAGGTAGCCACAATGGTTTAAACTCATTTCCACCCTTTTGCAATTATATTTTAAATTGTATCCTATCAAACCAGAGAAATGTTTTGTAACTTCATTGGATGGGTTTTCTACTTTTTGTAACATTTTATATCATCAAAAAATTATTTCATATCCAAAAAAAAATTATTATTTATTACATATCACGAAAAAGAAAAACTGGGAGCATATATTCTTTTGTTTTTTTTTTTTTTAATTAGGAAACATAAAAATTGGGAGCGTGTCACAGGTAAGGAATCTATGTAAAGAAACATTCTATTGTTGTCATTCCGTAATCCAACAACTACCATTGCACAAATAAAGCACTACTATCAACTGAAATATAAAAATTAGTAAATGCAGGAAATACGTATAGGCAAATATTTAAACAAATGTACAACAAATTGACCCAAAACTAATATCAACTATAATGGCGTTACCTTTCAAAAAGACCAACTTTGAGAATTACATCTGCTAGATTTGAATTAGCCTTTCCAACAAGTTGAAGGAGCTTTTTCTTATCCATAGTGAATGTTCCTGTTTTCTCCATTTTACGATTTATATCTGCAAACTCTTCAACCAAACTATCAACCTGAAAAAGGAAAGGGATAATGTTACATGTACGACTGTCCAAAAGCCCATGTTTTGAGAACACATATACAAGCACTAAAAATTGGTGCTTAAGATTAAAAGGCCAAACTCAGAGATTTAGAGATTTGGAAATTGTATGAACAAGACTAAACCATCCTGTAGCTTCTTGGCCTAGAGGGTGGGCTGAAATTCAGTCAAACACTTTGGGGTTTGAGGGCTAATAGGTGAAGATGAGAAAAGAAAAAATTTCACACGACTCATAACCTCCATCCTTCCGAATTAGCTACAAAGAATGTCAATTATGACAGGAAAAGGTTGCAGGAAATAGTGATAAGTTACCAATCATGTTCTCAGAAGAACACCAGAAATAATATACATGGGTCTACTGGGTTGGACAGGAGTGAACTAGAACAATGTGATATATTGGTAATGATTGAATCACAAATGAAAGCTGAAGTAGCCATGGGAGGACAGGAGAGTAAAAAATGTCAAAGTTAGAAGTAAGGACGTGCAAAGTACGGAAGAGCAGTTAGCTCTTGAGAGAGATCAAGCTGTGTCAATTCCTACATTTTCTTCTACTGGCTCTAGATTTGTGATAATGAGAACCTCTTCTCCCTGAAACTTCCCCAGGAAGTTCCATGTTGGTGTGTATGCATTGAATATGTATGATGCAAAATTACCTGTGATACAAAGTAGTCCAAAGCAATGCTTTGACCAAGCACACTTCCAATAATGCGAACACCATCAGTGTCTAAACTCTTAAGAACAATGTAATCAGGACCTCCTTGCATATCCTCAACTAGATATGGCTTCTCTTTCACAGCATAATCTATCACAAAGTCGGTAAAAAGAAATTAGATTAACTCAAAAATATATCTGTCAAAAGAACGTGATAAAAAAAATATCCAAGCACATGAACAAGGTTTTAGACATCACTCTCTGAAGCACATAAATGTAGTAAAAGATGAAGCATGTATCATAAAGCTAAAAACTAGAAATTCGAATTAACTAACAGCGATCTTAATCATATAGAGTTTGTGGACAATGTGCATCCAAGTAACTAATGAATTTGTATTTCAAATAAACATGTTTATAAGTACTATGCAAGGTTAAATAAATAATTATCAAAGCAGGATGATGCAAAACCCTGAAGAGAAATAAGCAATAATTCTGCACCGACACACACAGCCATGTTTACCTATGATCTACCTCTATCCCATTCATGACATGGGAAAAAAATGAGTAGGCACGGAGAAAGATGGTCCTTAGCAATTGTGCATAGGAACATCATTTGCAAGGTCACAGAGAAAAAGAACAAAAATAATTTGGATATTCAGAAAAAATTACCATCTTTCTTCATATCTGGAAGCAAGCCAGAAGCATGTCTTCTGACCAAATCTAGATAACCTTCAACTTCATGATCTTCGATGTTAAACAGAACAGCAGAGCCATACTGGAATACAACCATGTATCTGCAGCAACTTGAGTTCCCTTTAACTCGATCATCCTGAAACATCAGTTTCAGATTACAAAAAACTGAAGTATTATACAATATACAATGGCTTCCACTATTCCTGGCTACTTACCAAAATCTAACAGTTTTATTATTGTACAAAATTATATTAGTGCAAGTGATGGCACACATATCAATGAATTCCTAATAGGAAAAAGAACTAGTTTTATGTGGCATAAAGCATTGTGAGACGTAATGTGATGTATGCATGACTTTTGTATGCGATTTCTTTATTTATGTTAGCTGGGAAGGGTCTGGGATGATTCCAGATATTTTTATGCTATGACCAGAGTAAACATAAGCTTCTCTTTGCTATTAACAAATACATACTAAGTAACACAATCAATTTTGTAATAAACAAGAAAGGTTCCACACACGCAATCAAACAAAAAAAAATCTTGTACGGGAATACGATATGGTTGACTTCGGCTATCCTTGGACGTTGAGATTTTTACCATCATTTCACAGAGGAAGACACCATTAACAAGATTTTGGGTTTTTTTGGCTTGTGTTTTTAGTTTAGCTGGGTGTTTGTTCTTTTCACTCCGTATGGGAGTTTGTACGAATCAGTGATTCTTTTTTTTTTTTTGGTAAAAATTTAAACTATATATATGAAGAGAAAAAAAAAAGATCATTAACCATAGGCATTCCTCCAGCATAATGAATGTACAAAGAACATATACATATGTTTCAACTGCTTACGGAAGTTTCTGGAGGGAAATCAATGTATCTGAGAGCGATATAATTTGACGAGCGGGAGGTAGGAGGGATAATGTTGCTTAAATTCTCAGACTGCATGTTCTTCAAATTTACACTGCCAAAAACAAGAATCTGAGAAAGACAAACCAGGAACAAAAATTGGAGGTAGGAGGAACAACGTTGCTTAAACTCTGAGACTGCATGCTCATCAAATTTATACTGACAAAAGCAAGAATCTAAGAAAGACAAATCACGGATGACCAGAAGAATAAAATAACAGAAAAGAAATAGACATGCAGCAGGAAGTCGGCAACCGATGAAATGAGAGTTACTAAGGACAGCTTAAAAAAGCCCTTTACAAAGATTTGTCAGCTTCAAATCTCTCCAACATCAAATTTCCGATAAATTAAGACATGGAGAAAAAAACAGACACAAGAAGTAAATTCACCAAGACAATCAACGAGTGCTAGATTAATCCATAGCACATTGGATGACAAACCTGGTGCAAAGAAAGTAAGCTTTGATGGGAATTTTCCCAATTTCATCACCCTCTTCCACCTCGAAATCATAGGATTGTTCAAACTCGGATTCAAACTGACTGCCAGTGATCGAAAACGGAGATGCAACAGCAGAAAATAGCCTGGAGCATTGAAAACCAAACACCTGATTTGAAGAATGCAAAAAATGGGGAGTTGTCGAAGAAGTAGACGGGATTTTGATGGGAGGTTTAGAAGCTATAGATACGCAGCTCAGGAAAACTGAAGCAGCTCTCCTCCAGCCCATTCACTGGAATATGGTTGGGCGATTAACTGCGTCTATGATTGTTCATGGAAGAACTGGATTCAAGGCCACTATGTTGATATGGAAGCATTTCAGTATGGAACTGAGACGCCCTCTTCTCCACTTCTCAACCGATCACTGCCTTCGAGCATGAACAGTTTCCTGGAAATTGGATCCCAAATTGCCGCCATCCATTTAGGGCTTTTTTTTCGTTTTTTTCCCTAATATTTTAATGGGTTTTTTTTATATATTATAATATTTTAATGGGTTTTTTTTATATATTATAATATTTTAATCCAATTTAGAATTTAAAAATGATTTAAATTAGATAAATATATATGAAAATATTTTAATTTGGGTTCGGATTAGAGATCAAATTTCAAAATTGGGTAGAAGTAAAGATGGTTACCCTCTTCATATGATCCCCTACCCAAGGTTATATACTGTGAGCCGTTGTTGTTACTCTTTTGCTTGCTTATATAACGTCTCTTTCAAACATCTTTTTCTGCCCTCGTTTTCTAAAACCTTCTCTTACTAAGGCTAGAGGCTCGAGCATACACCGCTTGGCCGTAGGTGACGCAAGAACGAATTGGTTTAGCTCACTTGTCGTTGGAAAGTGAGTGCCGCACAATTGTAAGTCCGCTGCCATCAAGAGTGCGATTGTGACAAGTGGTATCAGACCCATGATTCTACCAAATTTTCGTGTTTTTCATTAGGGATGATGCTTCATAATCTCCTCTCGAGTTACAAATGTAGTGTTCGTCTTCCTCGTGAAAATGATCCCAAAATGAAGCATACCTAAACAAACTCGATAGAGGAAAAATTGTGATTCGTTTTCTGGATCCGGGTAGAGGATGAGATTTTTTTTTTTTTTTTTATTTACGACCTTATTTACTATTATGTTTTTCATCACTTTGCTTTTGGAATTACCGAGTTGAAGGTTTCTTCTCAATTTTATGATCTTCACCTTCTCGGCTAGATTCCCGATTTCGGGTTCAAGGTTTTCGGAAATTCCACTTTAATGACCTATTTCAAAAATATTTTCCATCTATGGCGTTCTCGTATAATCCTCCATAACATCCACAACTTTTACTTTTCTTTCTACTAGATAGACACCTTAATTAGATTAAGATTTACCGTACTTGCAACGACCCTAAGAAATTAAAATCAAATGGTAAAAATGTAATTTTTACCATTTTCAATAAAATTATTGTATTTTTTTAATTAATTATTTGAAAGGATAAAATAAGAAGGAAAATTTTATATATGGCAAAAAAAATGTCTTTGGAAGTAGGAATTTGGACAAAGAGCCCTAAAGATGGATTGGAAAAATAGTCTTGAAGTCAAAACTGCAGAAATATCCCTAAAAATCAAAATATTGGAAAAGTAGCCCCGAAAACCTTTGATTTCATGGAGATTTGCCTCTTAAATTTTTCTTCCCAAAAATTTTGGAGATCCAATGACCCATGTCGTCCCAAATTGTACCTTGTCCTATATGAGATTGTCACACTCTCATCCAATGACTAAGATTGATTGGAGTGACCTAAGTTGGTGTGTCTGGAGTTGGGAAAGATCGTGTTTCTGACCTCGAGTTTGAGATGAAGATTCTAGGACCTATTGGATAAGTCTAAGGTGGTGGAGCTCGAGCTTTTAAAGAGAGAGTCAAAGGCTTCAATCCCATGTGCTTAATTGGAGTAAAGAACCATTGAATCTCTAGAATGAGGCAGAGGAAGTTTCTGGCTTTTTAACTCATTATTTTTAGGCAAATTTCGGAGCTACACTCGACCAATTTTCCTAAAACTTATTCCTACATGTTCAAAATAACATTACCCACAAGGTTGTAGAAGGAGTCGAGGGCTGTGAAACGCTTGGAATAGAAGGAGTCGTCCTACACCTTTATGGATGGTGAGGCTTGAAGTTTGGACCATGCATGTCTTTAAACTGACCGTGCACATCTTTGAACTGAGATAAGGACCATGCACGTCTTTGAACTGACCCCAACTTATTTTTCTGGCTCACTCTTAGTTTTAAGCCAAATACTCCCCTTATTGACTAATTCTTATAGAAATTCTAACCTTTCTAGAAAGCTAACTCAATAAAGGACCTACCAAACACGACCAAGCAAGTAAGCATCACTTGGAAAATGCCTTAAAAAGAAGTTAACCCACTAAATGATATTCGTTGTGCAAGAAATTTTAAATTGTGACTTAATAATATGAATTAATGATGCATGCTGAGCTCGAAGGTCATAGGAACATGATTAGGACATAAACTAACAATAAGGGTACGAATGATAAAAATGTCCCTGCTACGCCCGTTATGATGTTTTGTAGCTTTAATGAACTCTGATTGGCTTGATTTAATATATGACATCTAATTATGATGTTATAAATGAAATACGCATGATGTTGTTTACTTAGGTTATAACCTAGCTTTTTTATTACATACTCTTGGAGTCATAACTATAAACCCAAATACTCTGCACTCTAAGACTGTAATCAAGCCAAGTAGGTTGGATCTTAGAAACTGCACAATCACGACCGTAAGCCTAATACGACTTCCAGTTGACTAGGTACCGCTCTACCTAAACTTGCGTTTTGCCCTAAGTCATCTTAGAGTTACCATTTACGTGATACATCATAATCTCATGTTTTTCTCACTTGGGTGGGATATACTGTTCAAATTTCGTAGGGACGGAGGAGAATGTCAGAGCCACTATGGGTCGAATCCGAATTTAGAATCCTAGTTTGAATTTTAGGCATAGGTTTAGAATCAAGACTCGTTTTATTGTTTGTGGAAAAGGAAGTAGACAACCCATTGGGATCCACTCTCTTTAAACCCGTACTAGGCATGGGACCATACGAGTGCATAAACCAAGGCTAGGCAAAAGATTTATCATGTTCTTAGAACTCAGAATCGAGAACTTAGAATGTCAAGACCTAGGTCCTCAGAATAGAACCCTATGTTTTATGTCTTACGGTTAGGTATAGAGTGTGGTAACTTAGCATCGTCCATATACATAATCAAGAGCTTACAAGTAGGCTTCTTACTAGCTATTTTATATTCACTCTAGTTTTTATTGTTTTTCAGGTAAATACTAGATGTTGGTCGAGGACAAAAACGATTTGAAGCATGTGACCATAGAGAGACAACCTAGAGAGACAACCTAGGTTCGAGAGTCATCACCGAGTTTGTGTCTTTTGTCTTGACCATAGAGAGACAACCTAGGTTCAAGAGTCATCACCGAGTTTGTGTCTTTTGTCTTGGTCTTATTTTTGTGTAATATTCCCTTGATGTATTAAAGTTAAAATGTATTTTGTATATTGTGAATATATATGTGTATGTATGGTTTTCAGTTTTAAAATCTCGAGTCGAGTTTTTATTCCTGTCGAGTCAACCTATGTCACAATTCATGCTTTGAGTAGCTCGAAATTTAGGTCGTGCTCTTCCATACTTCATACCAGATGTCACAATTGTACTCCTTTGAAACTCACGATGTAATTGTACAACATTCACTCTCGCTCTTGAGTAAGTCAACCAACTAAAATTTGGGTCATTGTTGGCACAAACGTCCTATACAAAAGCATCTGGGCCCGCTCTTAAAAAAATAGTTTTAAAAAATGGGTCGGAGAAGGTTTTGGAAAACGTCAATGTTATAAGCTAACAAGTAATTAGGAACAACAACGATATTAATAACATATAATCCGGGTATGAATAATTGATAACTAGTTGCATCTCCTAATCAAGCTTTTCGACTTTACGTTGCAGTATTTTCTAACAATGGCTGGATCTCTATTGTTATTAGTTCACTCATGTTTTCATCTTCAATTACGAAAAGAGAGATGAAAGTGAGTTCGCCCGGGGCGAGACCCCATTTCAATTGAATTGCTGACATCATCTTCATCCCTTTTGCCCGTTGGGTATTAGTCTGAATAATGGTGGAGTTGAATCTCGTACCTACTAAGTCTTTTGTTAGGGGTATGTGAATGACTTTGTTTTCGAAATAGAAATCCGTCCCTAACACAATGTCGAACTCATCTATCTCGACGATCATGATATTGGTATATCCACCCCAAGTTTCCAGCTTAGTCGAAGTTTTCTTTGCAATTTTTCACATAGGTAGGACGGTTGAACTGACGACTTTCATTTTCTTTGTATCTCAATTCCCGAGTATGCTCAAGCATTTCACTTACGTCTTTGTCATAAAGTTGTGGGTGGTTCATAGTCGACCATAATGCTTTTAATCGATCTATGATTAATCTAGGCCTCGATGTATATAATGTAGCAAAACTTTAGGGCTCCGATGTTGGGCTTTTCAATGCTTTTCAAGTGCAGCGTTTCAACTCTTACCATCTCATCTTTAGCTTATAAATTTGTTTCAAATCTTTCTCGGAAGGCTTGAAGAAGTCCGACTCCTCACATTTTGTGATGACTCGTTACTAAAGTCGAACTACTGTTATGCTGCAACATAGATAGTATAAATGTCTTGAACTCGTTATTCATATAGTTTGGACTTTGCCTATAACTTTAAACCTTTGACAAAACAAAAGATCGTGTTTTCAGACATATATTCAATATCTTAACATTCTTTAGACAGAACTATGAATGAAGTTCTTGCTTTAATCTCTCCGAAGTATCTACGATACATCACCGTCCTGAATGTCCATGTATTGAGATCTCCACCACAGCTTTGCATCGTCAATTAGATGCAAAGCTGCTAACATGACTTTCGCTTCTTTTGTCATGATATTTGTAGCTCGAAAATATTGTTCAAGGTTAAAGATAAAAACTCTCTATAGCCTTGGCATCTCGAACCCTAAACTAGACTGCACCCCCTTGTTGAGATTTGGTTCCCCACCGCTCTCGTGACGAGGTTTAGTCGGATACTCAAATCTACCACTTTATCTCTAACCATATCAAGGGCAGGTTTTACATCGACCATTTGTACAACTACCTTTTGGGAGTTGTCTAAACATTCAATACGCTCCTCCATCTCAGTAATAGAGCCCGTTAAGCTATCTCCACGCTCGAACCTACCAACTCATGTGGATTTGTCTTCTAAGGTCTCAACCCTCCACATTAATTCATGGACGGGTATCTAATCAAGGTGACCTGCTACTGTGTTAATCTTATCGCATTTGGCAACAATCTCATCCATGTGAGTTTCCACAAGTCGAAATTATCAGAGACTTACAGTAGGTCGAGTATTTTTCTCTTCGATTCTCAATCAACTGGTCCATATAGAACTTGTTTAACTACTGTGCAGCAAATGTGTTCGTTAATTCTAATTTTGGGAGCCGACTTGACTCTAATACAAAGAGTCACAATCACACTAATTTGGAACTTTGGTGCAACACTCACTCTTACCGTAAGTAAGTTAACCGACTAAATCTTGGATCATTGTTGGCACCTATCTATACTCAAGCCGGTACCGCGACAAAAAAAAAATAATATATATATATATATTATTATTATTTTGTAATAGTAATTTAACAAAATAAATAAATAAAAAAGGAGCAATTTTCGGATAGAAAATAGACTCGGCCGGGGAACTTTGCCGCATCCCCAAGAAAGAACACAAACGAACCCGATTATCATTCATTCGGCCCTTTTCATTTTCATTTCTTCCTTTCGGCCTCCCCGATCTCGATCCTGCGTCTTCTATTCTCTCTGGGCGCTTCACCATCTCTGCTTCCTACCATACTCCAGGTTTCTTTTCCTCTCCTCTTTGCTATTTATTCTTATACATTTATCGTTTTCGATTTGTTTTCTCGTCTACTACGCCACTTAGTTCGCCCATAGTTCATAATTTTGCTTCTGAACTGCGATTTGAGCTATATTTGGTAGTTCCAATCGTGAAATTGAAATTCGGAAGTCTTCCACCTTACTTCAATTTCTATTTGTCGTTCTTACTTCGGAAATAGTCACGAAGCGTTAGTAATGGTGTATGTAAAGATGAGAAACCTGCATTTGAACTTTCAGCTTTTAGAAATTGATGCTATCGGAGTTTTAAAACCTAATTATGGGATTCAAATCGGATGCAGAAGCGTTATTGTGTTCTTTAGGGTTGTGTAGTCTCAAATTAGTTTGCTCGTTTTTCGTTATTCTCAACCTTTTTTTTTTCTTTTGCGTTTTTATCTGCTAGCCTCTTTTCGTTCAGGTTATAACTTGTGAGGCTTACTTTACTGGTTTGTTTGTTGAAATTTTCGTTTTCCAAATCGGTACTGGAGGAAACTCGTTAAGGAAAAGTATGGTTCGACAAATTACTTGAATTGGGCCTCTTTGTCTTCTGCAAAAGGCCCTTGGAAGTCCATTGTCAAGCATCAAGATCTTATCACCAATAGGATTTCCCACTAATTGGGAGACGGAGCCACAACTCTTTTCTGGACCGACCCTTGGGTGTCCAACTCTCAGTTTGCCTCTCAATTTCCCTTTCTTTATTGTCTCATCCACTACTGGGAGGCTACTGTATAAGTGGTCTGGAACCCAGTAAAAAAGCTTCTGGGATTTAAAGATTGGGAGAAATTTGAAGGATACTGAAGCCATAGAATGGACTAATCTCAGCCTTGATCTTGCACCGATTGCCCTAGTATAAGTGGATGATACATGGATATGGTTTCCAAACACAAATGGGACCTTTTCAATTAAATCTTTTTATTCGGATATGGGAGAATCCTTTAACCTTTTGGAGACTTCTTTGACGAGAGAGGTATTTGGAAAGGAAATTATTCCACGAAGATTAATTTTTTTTTCTCACCAAGCCATTAATACTATGGATATCCTACAGAGGTGTATGCCTTATTTGGCTATATCACCAAGTCGGTGCTCATTATGCAGGGCTACTGAAGAATCACAAAACCACGTTCACTTGTTGCCCTTCGCTTGGAATTCATACATCAATGAATTTATATATAAATAAATTTTCTATTTTACTGCTTGGTCTCTTTCAAAATATCATATTATATTATATGGGAAGTGGATGCAGGATTGAGATAAGGAACCAAGATTCTCGTATAGAGGGACTTGGAAGCTTTGTGTTTCTATTGCTTTCTAATTATTTTCTCCACATTTGAAAGAAATATTGATTTAATCTGAGATAGAATGTATGTAGCAGACTAATAGGGTCATTGCTTTCATTTGTTTTGTTTTTACTGTGTAAATAAAAATTTCATGGTGTTCAATGACTTGCTTTTGCAGAACTTGGTTTCGACTCTGTAACTATGTCGACATCTTACCTACCTGCCACTACTGATTCAATTGCTGAGGCTTTAGAAGCTAAGAATCCGTCAGAATCAATCTCAATCCTTTACCGTATTCTTGAAAACCCTTCATCTTCCCCTGAGGCGCTACGTATAAAAGAACAGGCTATAACAAACTTATCAGATCTTCTCAGACAAGAGAATCGTGCAGAGGATCTTCGGAATCTTTTGACTCAACTAAGGCCTTTCTTCAACTTGATTCCGAAAGCAAAAACAGCAAAAATTGTGAGAGGAATCATTGATGCAGTGGCTAAAATACCAGATACATCTGATCTTCAGATTTCCCTATGCAAGGAAATGGTGCAGTGGACACGCGCTGAGAAGCGAACTTTCCTTAGGCAACGGGTTGAAGCCAGGCTTGCAGCTCTTTTGATGGAAAATAAGGAGTACTCTGAAGCCTTAAATCTCCTGGCTGGATTAATCAAGGAAGTTAGAAGACTGGACGATAAGCTTCTCCTTGTAGACATAGATTTATTGGAGAGCAAGCTTCACTTTTCCCTGAGGAACCTCCCTAAAGCGAAGGCTGCACTTACTGCTGCAAGAACAGCTGCTAATGCCATATACGTGCCTCCAGCACAACAGGGCACTATTGACTTGCAGAGTGGCATCCTCCATGCGGAAGAGAAGGATTACAAAACTGCTTACAGTTATTTCTTTGAAGCTTTTGAAGCCTTCAATGCTCTTGAAGATCCCCGTGCTGTATTTAGCCTCAAATATATGTTGCTGTGCAAAATAATGGTTAGCCAGGCGGATGACGTGGCAGGAATAATATCATCGAAAGCAGGTCTACAATACGTGGGGGTTGAGCTGGATGCCATGAAAGCTGTAGCTGATGCACATTCCAAACGATCGTTAAAGCTTTTCGAGACAGCACTAAGAGATTTTAAGGCTCAACTAGAGGAAGATCCTATTGTCCACCGACATCTCTCTTCTCTCTACGACACTCTGTTGGAGCAAAATCTGTGCAGGTTGATTGAACCATTCTCAAGAGTTGAGATTGCTCACATTGCGGAGCTGATTGAACTGCCAGTGGATCATGTTGAAAAGAAGTTGTCTCAGATGATTCTTGACAAGAAATTTGCAGGCACTTTAGACCAAGGTGCTGGATGCCTAATCATTTTCGACGACCCAAAGACCGACGCTATATATCCAGCTACACTGGAAACCATTTCCAACATTGGCAAGGTTGTGGACAGCCTCTATGTTAGGTCAGCAAAGATAATGGCATAAGGTTATCGGAATCGAACTGACCCGATATGATCATGCTCTGTTGTTTTCATGGCTCGTTTGCTTTACTCTTGAATGATTCCAATGAACTTTGATGTTGTGATTTAAAAGAAATTTAGTTTGAAGTTTTAGGTGCAGATTTGTTTGGAGAAAGACCGTTCAGGCTCATTATAAAAGTTGAAATGAACTTAGAGCACTGTGTGTAACTTGTGTGTCTGTTTTCCAATTCTTACGGACATGGGTACAGATTTTATCTTCAGGTTACATTCTGTGATGATCTGCAGTGATTTCCTTTGGGTGAAACTTGAAAGTACCAACTGAATTCTTCTAGTTATATGATGAAAAGGGTATGAATGTATTATATGACTTTGCTGCCACTTTCCTTTTTCATGCCAATGAAACACAATGAAGAAATATGCCAACCACGATATCTACAAAGGTATAAGGTATATTTTATGCTCATCCACATGTTTTATTTTAATTCTTAATAAAATCGATCTCATAATTCTTCGGTTAGAATGATAGTTCATTAAGTACAATTGGTGACAATACTCCTTTACCCTATAGTCCATAGCTCTTAGGCTCGACTCGAGGACCTTCACCTTATTAAATTGGATCGCACTTTAGTTGGAGTTTGGTTCTCCACTGTTCGAGAACTGACTACTCCAAGGGCGGCGCTTAAGTCCTCATACATTTTCGAAACCATTTGAACCATTTGAATGATCGTTTCTTGGGCATTGTCTAGATCTTTGATATGTTCTTTCATCTGGAAAACAGAGCCCAATGAGCTATCCTCATGTGGGAAGCTACCAACAGTTGTGGTTTTGTATTCTAAGGTCTCGACCCTAACCATTAATTTGCGGATTGACATTGTCCCAAGATAGGCTATCGTTTCATCGATCATGTTAGCTTTAGCGTCAATTTTGTCCATGCGAGACTCCAAAAGTCCCATTTCATTAGGAACTTCACTTAGGTAGAGCAACTGATCTTAGATCTCTACCAACCGATCAGTCTCGATCACATTTGAGAGAGTGGTTTTGAAAACATGAGCCAAGAAATTCAAAAAGAGCCAAACCGATCAGTCTCGGTCACATTTGAAAGAAAGTGTTTTAGAAAACATGAGCCGTCAGAAAGCAATGTTATAGGCTAAAAGCAAATAAATAAGCAAAAACCATAATTTTGATAGCATATAAGTCAAGTAGGAAGAATGTCACATCCTTATGGTAAATTTTGGGACACCTTAGGACACTTTAGTCCTACCATGTATAGATATGATTTTGGTGAACGATCATACACCCCTATATTAACACGACATGAATAGTAAATACATACCTATACACGAAAACAAGTAAAAAGAGTTTGGAATGGGCATGCAGCCATGAACAACACGTCTTAGACAAGCATGAACGGGACATTCGACATGCAGCCACAGACAACACGCCTTAGACAACCATGACAATGATAAATCAACACATCAATTTTTTATCTAATATTTTAACGAATTTCTATTATAGGGTAGTGATTCAAATGTAATAGTGCAGCTTTTGGAAAAAAAAAAACATACATATATATATATATATATATATATATATATATATATATATATATATATATATATGTATGTATATGTATATGTATACATATGTATGTATGTATAATTTAGCCCCAAAAGAAAAAGAACATTTTGAGTGTTGGAGTGTGAGCGCGTCTGGGGGGTCCAGGTGTCTAACCACAGCCTCCGTTATAAAAAAATATCTCTCCAGTTCTCATGGACTTCACGAAACCAACTTCTCCTTCTCTTCTTCTCCTTCTCTTCTTCTCCTTCTCCTCCTCTCAGCTCTCAACTTGGACATCCTTCCACGCACATAAACTCGTACCAAATTCCCCCTTCAATCGCGCCACCACCAACTCTCCCATTCACGTCCCCCTTACAGATTCCATTTTCACCTAATTTACACAAAGGATCAAATCCGGTCCTCCAATGGATTCCCTATCATCTGTCTCGCCTTCCTTCGTTCTCCCTTCCAGACAACCTCTCTTCTTCCGGCGGCGTCGAATCGCCGCCTCTTTTGGCGACCTCCGCTGCCCTATGCCTCGTGTTCGCGCTTTGTTTGGTCCTCGATCCAGAAATTTGCGAGAAATTTCCTGTAGAGTGAGCGGTGGCGGCGCTAACAAAGGAGACAGCGATGGCGAGGATGGAACCGAGGATGTGGATATGGAGAGGGCACTTAGCTTAGATGGCAGTATTCCTGGTACTTCTGATGAGTTCGTCAAGCGAGTTTCTTCCCGTGCTTATGATATGAGGAGGCATCTCCATCAAACGTTTGATAGCAGCAGTTATGACGGTAATTTACAGAAATTCAAATTCATTATTGTCCTTTGATAGCAGCAGTTTCTTCCCGTGCTTATGATTGTAGGAACGATTTTGTCTATTTAGTGATGAAGTTTTAAAAGGTCTGATAATGTTCTTTGATTCTCAATTTTGATCGGTAACCTAATTGAAATCTACTTTGCCAAATATATAGAAATATGAAACACATCTAAACAAGATAACTCTCCAAGCATTATCATCTGTTCTTCTGGACTTGGAAGCTGCTTTACAAATTATGGATAGATCTTCATTTTTGTGCTTCTCTTCGTATATGTTCTTCAATGATTTAACTTAGCCATCCTTCCATCATTTCACTCAGTATTGGAAGCCAATCCGTGGAGAGAAAGTTCAAAACCTGTATACGTATTAACACACAATGAGAACCAAATATGCACAATGAAAACTCGGAGAAATAGGAGGTATATATATATAACTCACTTTGTGTTTCTGGTTTTCTCAACATTCAGTTCTTACCAAACTCACGGATTTGTTTGCTCATCAGTGAAGTAGAAAATGAGCTTGGATTATTGTTTTCCAAAGGTGGAAAATGGAGGTCTGAGAATCAGAAAAAACAGTCCAAAACAGGAATCAAATTTCAGATGCTTGTTGAAGACATCAGGGAGGGAGTTCTTGTAAGTCCCCATTTGTTTCCATTATCATTGAACTCATCTTCATGATCTTTGGTAAACAATAACGATTGATTACTCAAAAACTTTGCTTCTTTTGAAGGTGTTTGAAGATGAGAATGAAGCTGCAAGATACTGTGACCTGTTGCAAGGTGGAGGCAAAGGTTGTGAAGGTGTTTTCGAGATTGAAGCCTCATCAGTAAGAGATATAATCACACACCCGAATTCTTCTAACACCATTGTTTTCGCCGAATTCATTTAGCGTCCTACTCGTATTGCGATTCAATATATGTATGTTTATATTGGTTCAGGTGTTTGATCTTTGCAAGAAGATGAGGGCACTTGCTGTCCTGTTCCGAAGAGGGAGGACACCTCCTCTGCCTCAGAGCCTCGAGCTCAACCTGAAGGCTCGTAAACGATCTCTCGAAGACCAGGACGAGTTGATATGAACATCAAATATTGACAGGAAACATGGAAGAGTTGTGACATAAAGTGGTAGTGGAAATTATACAGAAAAAGGAAATGGTATACATATTCTCTTGGTGTAATATAAATTGATTCTCTAATGATGTAGTAGCCCCACATCGTGTATACAAAGATAAATTATAAAGATCTAAATTGAGGAAGACATTCATCATTTACGTTTCATTTACGTTTCATTTACGTTTCATTTACCTCGGGTTTGTAGAAAATTAAAATTTAACGGTTTAAATTTTGTTCTCTCACAAATAGTTTCTATAATTTTATAATGTTATAAAAAATAGTCGATTCTAGAAATTGCTTTGAGGGTTTTTAAAATAATAGAGACTAAATTCTAAAGTACCACCCAAAATATATTTTTTTGTATCCACAAAAATGAAGTAAATAAATAAATAAATATATTAATTCATCATAATTAAATGTTTAATTAATTTTAGTTTAGTGTTATTAGTTACAAAATATATATATATATATTAACTCAAATCTTCCCGCCCTCCACAGTTTCTGCTACTTTATTTGATTCTCACCGGTAGATGTCTAGTTATTGACCCATAAATGGAGATAAGGACTTGCTGGAGAAGGTTCTATGTATGAATATTCGCTTTATCACATACTATGAAGTGGTTGATGAAATTTATAAGCAAGGAATATTATCTCCATTGGTATGAGACCCTACAAGTAGAAGATTCAACTAAGTGGGAGCAAGCCATGGGTGATGAGATGAGCTCACTTGAAAAGAATAATACGTGGGTGCTGACTGAGTTACCTACTAGAAAGAGAGCTCTGTTGAACAAATGGGTGTTTAGAATCAAAGCTGAACCAGATGGCAAAAGGAGGTTCAAGGCTCGATTAGTAGTTAAAGGATATTCACAAAGGAAAAACATTGATTATGCTAAGATCTTTTCTCCTGTTTTGAAATTAACTACTATCCGAATTCTACTGAGTATTGTTGCAGCGAAGAATTTGCACCTTGAGCAAATGGATGTAAAAACAACATTTTTACATGAAGATCTAGATGAAGAGATCTATATGCAACAACCATAAGGGTTTGCAGCTCCAGGTAAGGAGCACATGATGTGTAAGTTCAATAAGAGTTTGTATGGACTGAAACAAGCACCGAGACAGTGATACAAGAAGTTTGACTCCTTCATGTGCAAGAGTGGTTTCCATAGGAGTGAAAATGATCAGTGTTGTTATCTCAAGAAATACATTGATTCTTATGTGTTTCTACTCCTATACGTGGATGATATACTCATTGCTGGATCTAGTACGAGGGAGATAAACCACCTGAAGGCAAACATATCTTCAGTATTTGAGATGAAAGATTTGGGTGTAGCGAAATAGATTATTGGGATGAGGATTTCTCGAGATAGATCTGCTAGCACATTAAATCTATCTCAGGAGTAGTACATTGAGAAGGTGTTGTTCAAATTCAGGATGAATGATGCTAAACCCAGGAATACCCCTTTGACAAATCGTATTAAATTTTCAAAGGGGCAATCTCCCAAGGCAGTTTAGGAACGTAAGCACATGGCATCAGTTCCGTACGCTTCTACTGTTGGGAGCTTGATGTTGCTATTGTTTGCACTAGACCTGATATAACACATGCAGTGAGAGTTGTTAGCAAGTACATGGCAAACCCAGGGAAAGAACATTGAGAAGCTGGGAAGTGGCTTCTGAGATATCTGAGAGGTACATCCAATACTTCACTTTGTTATGGCAATGATAAAGTAGTTTTGTAAGGTTTTGTGGATGCTGATCTGAGTGGAGATGTAGACTCTGGCAAGAGCACATCTGGATATATCTACACTATAGATGGAACAACAGTGAGTTGAATGTCTAGGTTTCATAAATGCTTTGCTCTTTCATCTGCTGAGGCTGAGTACGTGGCAATAGCTGAAGCTAGAAAGGAGATGATATGGATGGCAGACTATCTAGAAGAATTAGGCAAGAAACAACGCGAGAAGATTCTACAGGTAGATAGTTAGAGTGTCATGCAGTTGGGGAGGAACCCGGTCTATCATTCAAAGACAAAACACAGTAGGCGATACCATTTCACTAGGAGGTTATTCACTAGGAGGTTAGTGGAAGATGGTGATGTGTTTGGAGAAGATAGAGGGTGCAAGGAATCCAGCGAACATTTTGTGTTGATGTTAGAATATTAAGGTTGTGCAAAATCTCAAGTGGTATGGTACAAATTGAGAATGAAATTCTTGGTTGACTGGATCAGTTTCTAAGTGGGAGATTGTTGTGATTAACTGGATCAATCTCCAAGTGGGAGATTGTTGGGATATGAAGCCTGATGCCTAGATTTGGTAGAGATATATTTGGAATATATTTCGTAGAGATCTCATAGAGATATATATGTTTGATATTTGGTAAAGATTTGATAGATATATATTTGTTTGATTATATGTCGTAGGTTTAAATCTTTGGAGCCATATTTAGTAAATTGAAACCATATATATACCCGATCAGGCAGTGCTCTCAAAATCTATTTTTCTTCATTCTCTGTATTCTCTATGGTTGTACATACTTGAAGTCATTAATAAAACATTTAGCCAATATTCCTCCTTGTACTTTCTCTCTCCTATTCTTTGTGTTCATCTTGATCGAGTGACTGCGTTGTTGAGCGATCCTAACAGAGCGAGGCAAAATTCACTACGATCTATGAGATGGAAATTTCAAAGATTAGAATTGAAAAGTTTGATGGATCTAATTTCAGTTTCTGGAAGATGTAGATTGAAGATTATCTGTACCAGAAAGATCTTCATGAACCCGTGTTGGGGGTGAAGCTGGATAATATGGCCACGGAGCAGTAGAATCTCAAGGATCGTCAGGCCTTAGGGTTGATCCGATTGACGCTGTCCAAAAACATGACGTTCAATATCATCAAGGAGAAGATAACGTCAGATCCGTTGAAGGGCTGTCGAATATGTACGAGAAATCATCGACTATGAATAAGGTGTATTTGATGCATAAAATAATCACAAATCTAAAGATGACGATGATTCTATACATTCAGCAGAAGATACTGAGGATGCTCTAATCCTTTGTGTGGACAACCCGATTGAATCCTGGATTTTGGACTCAGGTGCATTGTTTCATTCGTCTCCAAATTAGAAATTGTTTCAAAATTTCAAATCAGGAAATTTTGAGAAGGTGTATCTTACCGACAACAAAACCTTGGAGATTGAAGGAAAGAGAGATGTCTGTATACAAACTCCAGCAGGGAATCAATGAACATTAAAGGATGTCATATATTCCTGGTCTCAAGAAGAATCTGATTTCTATTGTTCAGTTGGATAACACAGGTTTTGTAGCTGAGTTTGGAAAGAGTTCGTGGAAGATTGTGAAGGGTGCCATGGTGGTAGCACGTGACACAAAATCTAGAACCTTATATACCACTGCAGGGATTATGAACATGGCGTTGTTGCTGAGAGTGCATCCAATTCAAGTCTATGGTACAATAGACTTGGACATATGGGTATCAAAGGAATGAAGATGCTAGCTGTGAGAGGAGTTTTAGAAGACCTAAAATCTGTTGATATGGGCCTTTGTGAGAGCTGCGTTATGGGCAAATAGAAACGAGTTAGCTTTACAAAGGCTGTCAGAGAACCAAAGAAAGTACGATTGGAAATGGTCCATATAGACGTTTGGGGACCATCTCCAATTTCATCACTTGGCGGATCAAAGTTTTACGTCACCTTCATTGATGATTTCAGCAGGAAGGTATGAGTTTATTTCCTGAAACACAAGTCAGATGTGTTTGCTACTTTCAAGAAGTGGAAAGCTGAAGTTGAAAATCAGACCGGCTTGAAAATCAAATTCCTGAGGTCCACAATGGAGGAGAGTACGACAAGTCAGAGTTTAAAACATTTTGTTCAGCTAAGTGAATTAGATTAATGAGGACAGTTCCTAGTAAGACAAGACAAAATGGCGTTGCAGAAAGAATGAACAGAACATTAAATGAGCGGGCAAGAAGCATGAGGATTTATTCTGGACTACCAAAGACATTCTGAGCTGATGCTGTGACTACAACAGCTTATTTGATCAATAAAGGGCCATCAGTACCCTTGAAGTTCAAATTGCCAAAGAAGTATGGACAAGAAAAGAACTCAAGTACTCTCACTTGAGAACTTTTGGTTGTACTGCATATGTTCACATCAATCCAGAGAAAAGAGACAAGTTATGCTAAGGCTGTGAAGCGCTACTTCATAGGCTATGGCTTAGACATTTTCGGGCTTAGACATTTTCGGGTATAGGTTTTGGGATGACAAGAATAGAAAAATCCTAAGACATTGTAACGTAACCGTTGATGAAAAAATCTTGTACAAGGACAAAGAGAAGATAAACTCTGAAGCAAGTGGGAGTTGAGCTTGAGTCGCAGAAAAATTCACCCAGTGATGTTACAGCAGAAGCTCAAGAAACTCCTGAATCCGTTGCTGAAGAACCCGACGTGGAACAAGTGACACCTAAGTAGGTGTTGAGGAGATCATCCAAAACCGTCAGAGCACAAGATAGATATTCACCTTCATTGCATTATCTGTTGCTGACTAATGAAGGAGAACCAGAGATCTTTGATGAGGCCTTTTGGGGAAGCCCAAAGCAAAGCCATGAGAGCTTATGCTCAAAGTGGACAATATCATACAATTGTGGAGAGTTGTGATTTCTTACATGGTATCAGAGCTAACATAGGAAGAGAGAAGGAGGTGGCTAAGATCCCATGTGGTCATGTGTTCCACAAATCATGCATCCTAACCTGGTTTCAATGGAGCAATTCATGTCCTTTGTTAGAGCATCATTCTTAAAAATACGTTATAATTTGGCTCGCTCTAACAAAGGACATGAATTGCTCCATTGAAACCAGGTTAGGATGCATGATTTGTGGAACACATGACCGCATGAGATCTTAGCCACCTCCTTCTCTCCGCCCTTCTCTTCCTCGTAGCATTCGTAGCACACACTACACCCTTCTCCCACAATCCCCTATTTTCCCGCCGCCACTCCAACTTCCTCCAGAACCACCCTCTCCTCCACCATTACACCTCGCCGAACAGAACCCTGGCTCTCCTCCCTCCAAAACATTTAAATGTAGTCAATATCCACCACCAATTAAAACCATATATATACCCCATTAGGCAATGCTCTCAAAACATACTTTTCTTCATTCTTTGTATTCTCTCTTGTTGTACATACATGAAGTCATCAATAAACCCTTTAGTCAATATTCCTCGAATTTTCTCTCTCTTATTCTTTGTGTTCATCTTGATCGAGTGTCTGTGTTGTTGAGCGATCCTAACAATTGATATCAGAGCGAGGCGAAATTCACCACGATCTGTGAAGATGGAAAGTTCAAAGATTGGAATTGAAAAGTTTGATGGATCCGATTTCTGTTTCTGGAAGATGCAGATTGAAGATTATTTGTACCAAAAAGATATTCACAAACCCCTGTTGGGGTTGAAGCCGGATACTATGACCACGGAGCAGTGGAAGCTCAAGGATCGTCAAGCCTTAAAGTTGATCCGGTTGACGCTGTCCAAAAACGTGGCATTCAATATTATCAAGGAGAAGTCAGCATTAGATCTGTTGAAGGCGTTGTCGAATATGTACAAGAAACCGTTGGCTATGAACAAGGTGTATTTGACGAAGACTGTTTAATCTACAAATGTCTGAAGGTGGATCTGTTGCTGGTCATATAAAAGAATTCAATATGATTACAAGTCAACTGAGTTCGGTGTATATTATTTTTGAAGATGAAAGTAAGGCATTAATTTTGAGGTCATCTTTACCCAAGTCGTGGGATACTATTATTGCCGCGATCAACAGTTCACGAGGATTTGATAAACTGAAGTATGATGAAATTCGAGATGAAGTTCTTGTTGAAATAAAATTCGCTTTGATACCAACTTGTAGAAAATAAACGCTCGCTCTGAAACTAACTTGTTTAAATAACTCTCACGTAGCTGTGAAGGAGGTGTCGAGAGGGGAGAGACAAGAGAACAAAAGAAATTCTGAAAAGCTCTTTTCTATTACACTTTACACTTTGCTTTCTCTCTCTTGCTCTTACTCTCTACCTCTTGCATTTTACAATGAAAACGAATCAATTTATAGAGTTTCTAAAATCTAAAATTAGTTATCCCATAACCCACTTTCCTCGAGTGATATTTTTTCTTTGCATTTTCCTTCTTTACGACTAAAATTTCAAAAGCCTTACTAAATTTAACAAAATAAAAAACTACCATTCTTTTCTTTTTTCATTTAAGTTTATTCTCAACAAAATTTCCCCATAAACTTAAATGCTCTATTCAACGATTCCACCTGCGCTGTTTTCGTTTCTCGAGCTTAGTCGTGGTTTCTTCAGTTTCCTCTCCTTGTCCTCGAGCGGCAAACTAAGTTTGTCCTTCTCTGATGAGACTTCATTTAGATCTTCTCGAGAACAGCCCATCTGAGACACCAACTCTTCATTTCTCCCGTTCTTAGCCACGCTTGACTCAGACATCATGACTTTGTTCAGTTTACTCAATTCCCTTTGTAAGTCCACAACAACATTTACAGCTAGTATTTTTGCTTCCTCCATTTTGGCTTTATCATGAGTGAGTAAATCAATCGTGGGTCGTAAGTTCACTGTCTCTTGTTGGATTTGATTCAGGTTCACGTCGAGTGAGTCTCTCTGTTGAGTCAGCATCTTTATATCTTTCTCCTCCCTCACTAGCTCGTCCACTAGAGCCTCAATCTCCAATAACAAGTCATTCTCTTTCTCTACATCTTCTTCAACTTTCTTCATTAGATCAGAGATTACCTTCCCATTCTTTTCCTTCTCCTGTTTGAGATAGGAAGAACTCTCACTCAACTCAGTCATTTCTTTCTCTAACCTTTCAACTTTTATTTCTAACTCTTTCTTTTCTTCTTCCATTTTCATCCTCTTTTTTCTTTCTTCATCGAATTGCCTTTTCGGCCATTGGAGCTCTCTCTCTTCGCGCTCGGGCTCTCTGTTATTCGGTTGGTTATCTTTCTTCGATTTTCTCATCTCCGCTATTAGGATTTCGCCACATCCGCTGCGCATCACCTCATTTCCAACAGTTTCCACTACCTCATGACTATCGCCATCGTCTTTCGCACAGTCGCATTCAAAACCTGATATTTTCAGCATCTGCCAGAAGACATACAAGGTGTACCTCATTTGTTGAGTCATACAAATCTCGCAAACTTCGCATTTTGGGTTGTCGTGGTTCATCTTCATCATCAGATATTTCTGAGTCTGTTGGTGCACTTGTTGGTGCAGCGACTGATGATTCTCTTACTTCGATATTGACTTTCGTCGAATTATTCCGGTCCCATTTGCTTGCTTCATTTACTCGCACATCGCAACTCACTATCAACATCTTGCTAATCGAGTCAAGTAGTTTGTATCCTTTTGTCTTCTCATCATATCCAATAAAGATATACTTTTTGCTTTTGCCTTCGAGCTTCGTTCTTCGTTGGTCCGGTACGTGAGCATAAGCCATACTACCGAACACTTTGAGATGAGAGATTGTAGGCTTTTGTCCTCTCCAAGCCTCTTGTGGTGTTTGATCATCTAACTTCGCATGTGGACATCGATTCTGTACGTAGATGGCGCATTGCACGGCTTCTGCCCAAAATTCCTTCGACATGCTTTTGCTCTTGAGCATTAACCGAACCATGTCGAGAATGGTCCGGTTCTTTCTCTCGGCTACGCTATTTTGTTGAGGGGTGTACAGTGCGGTTAGAAATCACCTTATGCCTTGCGCCTCGCAGTACTCCATGAAAGCCGTCGAAGTATACTCGCCACCTCCATCGGATCGTACAACTTTGATGTGTCTACCAGTTTTCTTCTCCACCATTACTTTGAACTTTTTGAACACCTCGAATGCCTCGGATTTTCCTTTCAGAAAGTAAGCCCAAGTTTTCCGTGAGTAATCATCGATAAAGGAAATGAAATACCTCTTTCCACGGAATAACTCGGGGGTAATTGATCATATGTATCTGTATGGATCAACTCGAGAAGTTGTTTAGCCCAAAATTTAGCCTTCTTTTCAATTGAGGTTCTCGCATGCTTGTTGAGCACGCATTCTTCACAAAATTTACTTTCAAAGTCCATATTTGGTAGCCCATGTACCATATTCTTCTTCGCTAACTCCTTTAGGTCGCCATGATGTAGATGACCAAAGCGGAAATACCACAGTGATGCCTTGTCTTCTACGTCGACTCGCAAACACTTTTCTCATATGCTTCTTAAGTTCAATTTGTACATCCGATTTCTTCCTATCTCGACTCGAGCAACCAAACGCTCTTTCTTATCCTTCAGGTGTAGCAGGCGGTCCTTTAGGAATATCGAGTAACCTTTCTCTGTGAGTTGTCCCATACTCAATATGTTGGTCTTGAGGCCTGGTACGTAGTAAACATCTTGGATTGACCCCATCACACCATCCTTTTGCAAGAAATGTATCGCACCTCGGCCTTTGACCTCCACCTTTGACGCATCTCCAAATGACACATGACCATCTTCAATCTTTTGCATTTCTTTGAATAGGTGCTTGTGACCGCCCATATGGTTGCTTGCTCCTGAGTCGAGGTACCACAGAGTGTCGTTGTTGAAGTTCTCTTCATCTTGAGCCATCAAGAGAAGACCTTCATCTGTTACATCTTCCATGGCTTGGTTGTTCCTTCCACCCTTTTTCCAGCTCGACAAGCTTTTGCAACGTGCCCCATTCTACCACAATTGTTACATTTGTCGGAGTTATAACTATTTGCATAGTGGCCATATTTTTGACATTTGTAACACTAGACGTTGGAATTATATCCTTGATCGCATCCTTGATTGCGTCCTCTTCCACGTCAATTTGCTTGGCTCGACTATCTCTTCTCCTTATAGTTTTCTTCGTAACTGTTGCCTTGACCACTTCGACCATTCCCGCGGCTTCCACGACCTCTACCTAGAACATTTTGAGTGTAGAGTACTTTTTCATCCTTTATTGATGCCTTCGTCTGAAGCGCTTGATCGAGTGTCTCCTCCTTCTTTTTCTTACGTTGCTGGTGTGCCTCGAGAGAACTGGCAAACTTTGCTAACATTTCTCCGTTTCGATTTAGCTGATTTGCCACGGTTTGTACGCGTGTAATGTAGTTAGATACATTTTATAACTCCTTCATCTTCATGCTCTCCAACTCGCCACGTAGAGTCAGAAGACGCACCTGCTTGACTCGGTCGGTTCCTTTGAACACCTTTTCTAGAGTGTCTCACACTTCTTTTGAAATAGTTGCCCTTGCAATCTTCTCAAAGCCCAACTCGTCAACAGCCCGGAACAACATGTATAATGTTGTCTTATCCTTTGATCGTAATTCTTTTAGCGCCTTGTTTTGCGCCGCCGTATAACTCGTGGTATCTTTCGATTCTTCGAAACCTTCTTTGACCACCTCCCTTGCGTCTTGAGATCCGAGAAGAGCTTTCATTTGGATGCTCCAATTCTCGTAGTTCGTCTTCGTCAATCGTGGTAGCGGCATTTGTCCCATCATGTTCGCCATCGACTCTATTACCAATTTGTTGAAATAAAATTCGCTCTGATACCAACTTGTAGAAAATAAAGGCTCGCTCTGAAACTAACTTGATTAAATAACTCTCACAAAGCCGTGAAAGAGGTGTCGAGAGGGGGGAGACAAGGGAACAAAAGAAATTCTGAAAAACTCTTTTCTATTACACTATACACTTTGCTTTTTGTCTCTTACTTTTGCTCTCTGCCTCTTGCATTTTACAATGAAAGCGAATCAATTTATAGAGTTTCTAAAATCTAAAATTAGCTATCACATAACTCACTTTCTCCTAGAGTGATTCATGACCCTTTATTTTTCCTTTGGCATTTTCCCTCAAATTTCAAAAGCCTTACTAAATTTAACAACAGTTTCTAAAATCAATTTATAGAGTTTCTAAAATCTAAAAAAAATTTATTTAAGTTTATTCCCAACAGTTCTTAGCGAAAGTATTCGCAAACGGGAAATTGGAGATTCATCACGCAGCTCTCAGTTTTCATCGAAGGGGAAGAAGTAAATCAAAGGGTCCAAATAATGAGCGATCAAAATCAAGGAATTGACAAAAATCTCCAAACAAACCAAACGTAAAATGTTGGAGTTGTGGAGAAAAAGGTCACTTTTGGGTAGATTGTACAAAGAGGAAGAAGAATCACAAATCAGAGGATGACGGTTCTATACATTTAGTAGAAGACCTTGGGGATGCTCTAATCGTCAGCGTGGACAGTCCGATTGAATCATGAATTTTGGATTCAGGTGCATCTTTTCATTCATCTCCAAACAAAAAGTTGTTTCGAAATTTCAAGTTGGGAAGTTTCGAGAAGGTGTATCTTGCCGATAATAATGATTTGAAGATTGAAGGAAAAGGGGATGTCTGCATAAAAACTCCGGCAGGAAACCATGGGACATTAAAGGATGTTAGATATATTTCTAGTCTCAAGAAGAACCTGATCTCTATCGGTCAGTTGAATAGCACAGGTTATGCAACAAAGTTTGGGAAGAGTTCGGGGAAGATTGTGAAGGGTGCTATGGTGGTAGCACGTGGCACAAAATCTGGAACCTTATACACCACTACAAGGTGTATGAACATGGTTGATGTTGCTGAGAGTGCTTCAAATTCAAGTTTATGGCATGATAGACTTGGATATATGAGCGTTAAAGAAATGAAGATGTTGGCTGCGGAAGGAGTTTTGGAAAGTCTGAAATCTGTTGATATGAGTCCTTGTGAGAACTGCATTTTGAGCAAACAGAAATGAGTTAGCTTCACAAACACTGCTAGAGAATTGAAGAAAAGTACCAGGACAACGAAGCAAGTGGGAGTTGAGGTTGAGTTGCTAAAAGATTCACCTAGTGATGTCGTAGCGGATACTTAAAAAACTCCTGAGACTGTTGCTAAGGAACTAGAGGTGAAGCAAGTGGGAGTTGAGGTTGAGTTGCTGAAAGATTCATCTAGTGATGTTGTAGCAGATACTCAAGAAACTCTTAAGACTGTTGCTGAGGAACTAGAGGTGAAGCACATGAGAGTTGAGGTTGAGTTGCTGAAAGATTCATCTAGTGATGTTGCAGTAGATACTCAAGAAACTTCTGAGGTTGTTGTTGAGGAATTAGAAGTAGAGCAAGTGACACCTGAGCAGATGTTGAAAAGATCATCCAGAGCCATCAGAGTACTAGATAGGTATGTACCTTCTTTACACTATCGATTGATGATTGATGAAGGGGAATAGAAGCTCCTTGATGAGGCCCTACAATTGGAGGATACAACTGTAACGACCCGAAAAAAATAATAATAATAGTAAGTAAATAATAATTGAAAAAAGAAAAGAGTAAATTATTGACCCTCTCTCCACCTTCCCCAAATATCTCTCCAAAATCTGCAAAAGAAAGAAATAGAAGGGAAACAAAAAAAATGGCAGATTTTAGGAAGGGAAAAATCGGACAAAGAAACAAAAGAAAGATAGCAGATTTTGGGAGAGAAAAATTGGAAATGGCTTCACTCCAAGCAGATTTGATAGGAACGGAAAGAGATAGAAAATTTATGGGTAAGTTAGATCTCCTCTTCTTTTATTGTTGCAGGAGATAGAAAAGTTATTTTACATCTCTTTCTTCAATTATTTAGATTTTTGGATATCTTGTAGAAAATCAAAATGGATTGAAAAATGGCTTTGTCAATTGCATGGATCATCATTTTTAGGAAAGAGAAGAAAATCAAAATTGATCGATGCATACGGAAAATTAGAATAGATTGAAAATGACTTCTTGATTGGATAGTCATTCAGGGGAAGAGAAGAAAACAGAATAAATTGAAAATGATAGTTTTTAGGAAAGAGAAGAAAAAGAATAGATTGAAAATTGGTTAATTGGGTAGTCATGTTAGAAAAGAGAGGAGAACAAAATTGATTGAAATTTGTTTTATAATTGCATAATCATTTGTAGGAAGAAAAAAAAAATACAGAGAGGAAAGAAACAAAGTGGTACAACAGAAGAGAAGGAAAATGAAAGATATGAAAAATTATTATTATTTGTATCCAGATAATATAATATTATAACAAACCATAGTTGGATGGAATGATTCAAAGCCGCATGAAATAATATTGATATATTTTCAATTTGAGTTTTAGAAAATTTAGAAACAATGAAGACTTGGAATTCGATTTTTACTGAGACCGTTTTAGAGCCGTATTTCACATTGTTAGTTGGATTATTAATTAAAATGTGAAATACTAACAAAAGGTGACGAACGGTGGGATATGAAGTGAACTCCAGCAACCTTTGGAGCAGCTCTCGAGAAACGGGAGCTTACGTTAATTAAATTAGGGAATACTTCGACTAAGGCCAACCAGGTAAGTGGCCTTACTATAGGATAGGCTAAAAATTGTATGAGTTACGATGATGTATGAACTATGTCGTACGATGCGGTATATGAGTTATGATGATGTATGAGTTATGATGATGTGTGGGTTACGATACTTGATGATGTGCTCAGTATATATATATTTTGATGAATGTCGTACTTGATATGTTTGATGCACTTTGTGGCAATATGATGAGTATGATGATTGTGTGACGTTTACCTTAATATGATGACGTTTTCCATATTGAGCATGCTATATGATGATGAGTGTCATATTGCATCATGTCGTTAGATCGACATAGGACACAACCCTAAGAGCGTGAAAATGATATTAATATAAATATCCACGAGTATGTGTTACCTAGAGTAACAAAGAGATGAGACTAGAGGGTTGTGTCAGAAGAGACATTATGATGGATTTAGAGGGACCTCATGCATATTGTATGTTCATAAGCATAGGGCTACTTCCCCTAGAGATGATGAGTGCGGACGCGCACCGTATGATGAGCGCGTATGCGCACAGGTGCGAAAGCACACAGATGAGGGTGTTCATGAGGTGCATGACACTATGGGGTTCCGCTAACCTCCGGACGTCGCTACAGATTAGCTTGACCAGAGGGTCCAGGGGGTGTGCGAGCGCCCTGGGGACTCACACTCGCACGTGTGAGTCGTGTGTAGGGAAGTACTACACATCCAATTTGTCCGAGACTAGAGGCCACCCCTAAGATGATTAGAGATAGGTCCCTAAATCATGATTGCATGTGTTTGCATTTGCATGGCCCCTATAGTGGGGCCACTTACTGAGTATTCTTTGAAATGCTCCGGCCGTGTGCCACATCATTTTTCAGGTAAAGGCAAGGGTCACTTGTACGGAGGACAGCGGCATCGCGAGTAGAGACTGTGGCACGTGCATAGGGTAGATTCATATTTAAATTTCTAGTCTTAAATTAGAATATGTTGTTTTGCATTTCATTGTTTTAAATTATTTTGTATTTGTTTTTGTTTTCTCTAAATTTCAGTATTTCATATTTAAACACGTAAGACCATAACTGTGTTTTCCAGAGAAGAAGTTGTTTTAAACATTTTTTTTTTTTGAAGTTTACATTATAAATTATGTTCATGTAAGAGTTATATTTCTGCATTATAGATGAGCATGAGACGTTAGTAGCGACTCTGAGTATGTGAAAATTTAGGGTCGTTACAACAACCAAGTGGGAGCAAGCCATGGATGATGGGATGTCTAGGCTTCAGATATGCTTGCACTTGCATCTGCTAAGGCTGAGTACGTTGCAATAGCTGAAGCTAGAAAAGAGATGATATGGATGACAGACTATCTAGAAGAATTAGGCAAGAACCAGCGGGAGAAGATTCTTCAGGTAGATAGTTAGAGTGTCATGCAATTGGTGAGGAACCCGGTCTATCACTAAAAGACAAAACACAGAAGGCGATATCATTTCACTAGGAGGTTAGTGGAAGATGGTGATGTGTTTGGAGAAGATAGAGGGTGCAAGGAATCCAGCAAACCTTGTGTTGATGTTGGAACATTGAGGTTGTGCGAAGCCTCAAGTGGTATGTTACAGATTGAGAATGAAATTCTTAGTTGACTAGATCAGTCTTCAAGTGGGAGATTGTTGGGATTGACTGGATCAATCTCCAAGTGGGAGATTGTGATTGACTAGATTAGTCTCCAAATGCGAGATTGTTGGGATATGGAGCCTAATGCCTAGATGTGGTAGAGATATATATGGTAGATATTTAGTAAAGATTTGATAGAGATATATTTATTAGATTATATGTGTTGAAATCTTTGGAAGCTATATTTAGTAAATTGAAACCATATATATACCCATTAGACAGGGCTCCCACACTCAAAACATACTTTTCTTCCCCCACCATATTCTCTCTTGTTGTATATACATGAAGTCATCAATAAAATCTTTAGCCAATATTCCTCCTTGAATTTTCTCTCTCCTATTCTTTGTGTTCATCTTGATCGAGTGTGCGCGTTGTTGAGCGATCCTAACACGTTTATGCTAGTCTCTCTCATCATCATCATATTTTTAGACCTATGTCATAGACCCTCAAGGTGAGACCTCAATCACAAATTTGTTAGGTTATGGAGCCTGATGCTTATTTATAACTTAGTCAACGGTTATACATAGTAAAACTATATATGAAAATTTGTTAGATTATGGAGCCTGATGCTTATTTATAGCTTAGTCAACCGTTTTACATAGTATAACTATATATGAAAAATGACATATAAAGTAAATTGTCATAAATAATAAATAGCTATGTATAGTAAAAAGCTATATACGGTAAAGCTATATATGGTAGATAATTATATCTCGTAAAGTTATATAGTAAGCTGAACTATATATATATAGAGCTTTGAAAATGTACTTTATGTATTCTTTGTATTCTCTTACTGTACATAGTTGAAGTCATCAATATAAATCCTTTAGCCAGAGTTCTCCTTGCATTTTCTCTATCCTGTTCTTTGTGTTCATCTAGATCGAGTGTGTGCGTTGTTGTGCGATCCTAACAAAATTCTCATAAGGTTCATGTATTCTAAAGTTCAACTAACTCTCAAGGTATTACAATGGACCTCTGCAGCTCGTGAAAGGTTCATTAGGAGGGAATTAACTAGCAAACTCTCTAATAATCTCTCCAAAGTACAGTCATAAATTATAAGTCAATTCTATAGTAATTCAGACTTCCAAAGATCGAGTCAGGCTTACGATTAGGGGTCAATCGGTAAACCCCTAATTGTCCTCGTATAACCACATAAAATCACATTCATGAATAGATCATCGTAAGTCTCAAGTTCAATCAGCTCTAAAGATACAACTGCGGACCCTTGTCGCTCGTGTCAAGTTCACTAAAAGGAAACTAACTAGCAAACTCTAATAATTTCCATAGGGTACAATCATACATCATAAACCAAATTTATAGTTATCTGAATCCCTGACAATCAAGTCAGGTTTATAGTTAAGGGCTAGTTGACGAACCTCTGCCCCTTATAATCACATAAAAATCACATGCGAACACATTGAAGACATAGTATAGCGCCCTACACATGGATACCTAGCCACACTTCAATTCGTCCATATTTTTGGAAACGTACATAATAACATTCAACATGTTCTTACATACATTTAAGCAACTCATTCCATGCTCAAATCTCGATAATAAGTTCCCTCTAACATGATTTTGATCATACTCAAGGCATGTTTTTAGTTCCATTCGATCAGAGTCCAGTGGCTCATTTCTCAAGAAACGTGCATCATATCAATTTGACATGCTTTTCATAGATCAAATAAACTCAGTTCAAACTCAAATTTTTATAACGTGTTTCTCATATCATGCTTGCATACATACTATAATCATAGTTAAATTCAAAGTTTTGATGTGCCACTTAGATGACACTATTTGTACGCGTCCACATCCTTACAAAATTTTAAATTTGGCCAAACTCCTCCAAATGATCTTACATTATTGAGAAAAATCATGAGAACCAATAAAATTGGAGTAATATAGCCCAAACACAAGAGAACAGACGAATCAAATTGGTTATCTTCAATCTTAGTTACCCGTGTGCTAGCCGTTCAGTTGCTCACCTTTTAATTTGTGCTCTAGGTCTTGAAACTATCCACTTACTTCTACAAAGTTGTAGATCTCGTTATGTTGAATCGAAAGACATAAAAAACACAAATTTTTGTTAAGAATCTACGGAAATATCGCCGATCAAACTTCTACCTCATGTTAAGCTCCTTTTGCATGAACAGGTATTTAAGGCTCTTGTTATCTATGTAGATGTGGATCTTTTATATGTAAAAACAGTGTCTCCAAATCTTCAAGGCAAAAAACCACCACTACCAACTTCAGATTGTGAGTTGAGTAGTTCTCATATTCGTTTAACTATCGGGAGGCTTAGGCAACCATCCTCCTATTTTGCATCAATATGCAGCCTAGTCCCTTCCCTAATACATGACTGTAGACTACAAAGTTTTCGACGTCATCTGACGCAATATCTACCACTCCTAAGTGTGCATAGATATGAAAATATTATTACTCAACGAAAGAATACAGATTTAAGAATTAGAAAAAGAATTGGGATCGAATGTTCAATCTTCATTGATATTCATCACCTTTAAATAGGATACAAGATACTAAATAATATCTACCAAGAAAATATAAACTAACTAAATACTGATAATAAAATAAAATATATTACTATTCAAATTCAACTGATTACGATATCTAAAATATATTTCCTAACTAATATATTCTGGAATATTACGAATATCATATATTCCATAACTAATTCAAACTAAAATAAGTTGCACTAAATTGTGACATCATCGAGCATAGTGAGCACTAACGCCGTCACCAATCTCTTTTTTAGTTCTAAGAAACTTGTCTCACAGTTGTTCTTTTTTGGTTAGTTGAGTCAGGGCGGCTGCAATCTTGGAAAAATCCTTTATAAAACGATGGTAGTAACCTATTAGTCCCAAAAAACTTTGTATCTCAGTCGTTGTAGTCGAACAAGGTCATTTCATCCCTACCTCAACCTTGGTTGGATCCACTACTATTCCTTTTATTGACACCACGTGGCTTAAGAAAGAAAATTTTTGAAGCCAAAACTCGCATTTCAAAAGTTCCGCTCTCAGCGTGGTCAGTACTCTCCTTAGATGACCTTCATGTTCTTTACTAGATCTAGAATAAACCATGATGTTGTTGATGATTGCTATCACGATCATGACAAGGAAGTTTCTAAATACCCTCTTCATCATATCTACAAATACAATGGGAGCATTCGTTCATCCAAAAGAGAGACATTATTGTGACCCCATAATGTATGTCGCAAGTTCAGAAAGTTGTCTTAGCTATATATTCCCTAATTATTAATTAATGGTATCGGATCGCAAGTCAATCTTTGAAAATACTGCAACTCCATGCAACCAAAGTATGGTCCGCGAATGTTTCACTTGCCCTTTTTATTTTTTATTATTATTTATTTATTCGTTTATCCTTTTAAAAAAATAGATATTACACGAACATTGCCAACCCACCCAAATTGGTGCGCAAGTACACACCAAACTTTTCAAAAGTGAAAACACTAGCAACAACGAGATCACTCAATCAGATTTTGTGGAAGAACCATCAAACCTAAGAAATGACTTTAGAAGAGGAAATGTGAGCATCAATACCCCGAATTATTCTAGGATTAGTCAACTTCAAGTACGAAATAATTGAATTGACCTTGTACAAACCTCCAACTATGTTTTAATGATCGAGAAAATCAAGTCACATGTAATCATCTTGTGAAATATTAATATTCTCAATGAATTTTTGTCTTGTCTAGTTTGATGCAAGTTAATGTCTAGTTTGATGCAAGTTAATGTCTAGTTTGATGCAAGTTAATAGACTCTTTTTCATCCTCTGATCAGTTGAATGTTACCATCTCTATTGCATATTAAGTTTTTACTCATTCACACACTAAATTAATAAAAAGTAATACAAAAACTTCCACAATTTCAATTCATATTGTTCAAAAAATTAAATTAAATTAATGCATGAAAAAACTTAATTAACTTATAAATTTATACGATAATGATGTTTTTCTTTATGCTCTAAGCAATTTTGTATTATATATATCTCCTATCATTTATTTTAAACTAAAAATTGCAACATAAGGTTAAAATTGTAGCCATTATAATGCAATTTGATAAAAAGTTCAAGGTAATTATGACTTTTTTGAAGTACACTTTAAAAAAATATAAGCAAAAATTCATACAAGACGAAAAGAAACTGAAAGTTGTAAAATTACTGGCAGTGAAAGACTCGATTGTAAGCTGATCTAAGGAGAGACTATTGTGTTCTTACACCGAAAAATAGAAAGCTGATCTTATCTCACAATGCAAACCAATAACTAATTAATCTACACTGAAGAAGGCGGATTCTGTTATGATTGCGAAGAGACTTACGAGTTTGAATAATTTAAATGAGCTTCTTTTTCTCGAAAAAGGTCTTCAGGTGCCATAGTTGCAATCCTGCAACTGATAAGCAAACAAAGAGCGAAAGCAAACTCAACCATGCCATCTTTGTGTTTGTACTTCTGTTCAGATCTTGCATCTCGTCCTCCCTGCAATCACAGATTGTTCATGGTTTCAGACCAATAACGAGGACGTCCATGAGTAACGGGGGCTGGGGTCAGCGAAAAAACTTGTATTGAACACGGTCGAGAACAAGTGAGAACGAGTAATCTCAATTCCTAAATGGGGGAATGGGATGGGGGCAAAGAAGTAGAATGCATGATTCTGTTTTACCTTTCACGGAGATAATTCATCTCTTCTTGAATAGAATGGGCTGTGTCAAACAACTTCTGAAGCTCTAATTCCATGGCCTGGCATTGTAAGAGAATCGTTAATGACATAGCCACATGAGATTGGGAAAACAACTCACAGCCATTTATTAGAATTGAAAAAAAACAAGCAGCATTCATCGAGTCCCAAGTGAGTTTGTGTTCCAGTGAGTTCAAAACTTGATAAATAGTAAGCTTGTGTGTGTTCCAGTGAGTTCAAAACTTGATAATTGCGGAGATTCGACACAATTTCGATGTCGTTGAAGCAAAATTATGGAAAAAGTCAAGAAATTAGGTGGCCATCATAATTCAGTTCCTCCCCACTTTATTTTTGGCGAGGGTATTCAATTCAACAACTCCAAAAAATCACCCGACCCAATTCAAATGGTAATTTTCTACGTGGGGTACTGCATTAAGATTTCTGAATTTGTTATTACCTAGTTGAATCGAAATACCCTCACCAAATCTTCAGCCAACATAATTCGAACTTCTATCGATTGTTTTCTGTTTCCAAGTGTTATTTGGTCTAAGGACGCTAATAGCAGAGTACTTCACCAACATAAGACATTACTAGAGTTGGTGTATGAATGGACCAATTTAAAAAGTTAACTGATAAGCAAATTAGAACAGGAGGGGAAAGAAATTTCCTACACCAAATCAGATGTCATGCCACAAAAGAACTCGCACCAATAGTGGGAGACATTCATTCAAATAGTCAAGTCTTGACCACAAGCTTGATGACACTTTTTAGGACCCATGTGAGATCCCGCATCGGTTGAGGAGGAGAACGAAGCATTCTTTATAAAGGTGTGGAAACCTCTCCCTAGCAGACTGTATTTTAAAAACCTTGAGGGAAAGCCCAAAGAGGACAATATCTGCTAGCGGTGGGCTTAGGCCGTTACAAATGGTATCAGAGCTAGATATCGGACAATGTGCCAGCGAGGAGACTGAGCCCCGAAGGGGGTGGATTGTGAGTNCGAAGCATTCTTTATAAAGGTGTGGAAACCTCTCCCTAGCAGACTGTATTTTAAAAACCTTGAGGGAAAGCCCAAAGAGGACAATATCTGCTAGCGGTGGGCTTAGGCCGTTACAAATGGTATCAGAGTTAGACATCGGGCAATGTGTCAGCGAGGAGACTGAGCCCCGAAGGGGGTGGAATGAGAGTTCCCACATCGGTTGGAGAGGAGAACGAAGCATTCTTTATAAGGGTGTGGAAACCTCTCCCTAGCAGACGCGTTTTAAAACCTTGAGGGAAAGCTCGAAAGGGAAAGCCCAAAGAGGACAATATCTGCTAGCGGTGAGCTTGGGCCGTTACAACTCATGTCTCTAGATTGGTATGGTACTATTCACTCAAGAATTTTGAACCCAACTCCACTTATGTCATGTGAATATAGGAACAACCCATAAATCTTCTAAATAATGTAGAACTCTAATAGCAACAATAATGGTGCTGAACGTCCTTTTCAAGTGAACTGTTAAAATTGGTTCAGAGAAGCATTCATTCCTAAGAGAGAATCTGAAACTGAGATTGCTGGCAGCATTAGAAGGAAGAATACTGAGAAAACTTGGCGAGTGAAAACTTTGTTTGGGAGGATGTTTCATGCTCTCTACTACAACTTTTTCTTTCAAAATATGCCTTCTTTCAAACTATGAAGAAAAGTGGCTTTATATTTAGCGAAAAAAGTGCACACCTTGAGTGGAAAAAGGGAAAGAAAAAATTTAGCCATCATATTAATAATTTAAAGATCTTTCCTATTATCTTGGAAAGCGGAGGATAAGACATCCCGAACTAAATCTTGTTAGCAAAATGACCTCGGAGATACCGAAGGAAATCAAAGAAAGAATCTTCATAGTAAGATGATCACAAGCATCCATGGGAAGGAGAATTGTGGATTTTCTTGGACCAAAGAGAGGAAATTTAGATATGACCACAATCCTGGTCAAATGTTGCTAAGCCCAAACCTCTTTTCGAGGCGTCAACAATCCCAAGGGTGGAAAATAAAGCCTCAAACATTATGTTGGAGAGACCGGTGCTTAGATGGACAGGTTTCTAATCTCCAATGAACTATTCCCTACCTCTTTTACCGTCTCGGGTTCCAAAGACACCAAAATGAAAGAAGCTATGAACGAGACAACTAGATTTACAAGATGGTAGAAAGGACGATCTTAAAACAGAGAGAAATTAAAATCCAGGCCTGCTTCTAAATGGGACACACCTCATTAGAGATGTTAATAGAGAAAAAAGAATTTTTTTTTGGGAAAAGAAATTTTCAATTTTTCTTGGAGGAGAACTAAGAAAGTAATTTTCTTACTAGGTCCTAAGCTTGGTTCTAACTGTAATTTATGAAAAACAGCAGATCTACACTGCTTTATAAAAAGAAGATATCAATGAACTTCTCTGAAATGGTTTCACGGGATTTAGCCAATTGTCTTGATCGTGGGATATCATTGAGAAATAGGAGAGTTTGATCAAAGGATTTCCTGCGATTCTTTCTAGTATGGAATGAGTAAATCATCCTCCCTCCTGTTTACCTCGTGTTTAAGGTCAGGGAATAGAAGTTGGTTCGCAATATATACATCAAAATAAGAAGGAGACAGATCAAACGCCTTTCTATTTACCGAGTTAAAGAAGGGAATTCAGTGAAACCAATGATTTGGTATTGTAACAGATAGCAACAAATTGAAGAGGTTATTGTACCATTAGCCTACGATTGTTGGCATATTAGACTACGGGCGAAGCCCGCTCCTGACTCCTTACTCCCTCTCCCTATCGTTCTCGTTGCTGCGCTCACTCCTTATAGTTTATTACCTGAACCGGAACAAGGGAGACTCTTTTGGCTTTATTTTTGCTCCTACAATTAGAGAATCCTAGCACACATTAAATGATGATCTGTGATTGTCTATATTGTGCAATTGCTCCTACAGTTTGAATAGCTGGAATTCCCTACTACAGCGCTTCAACTGTTCTTGAATATATGCAAATTCCACAAAAGAAACATAATTCGATCACTTTCTGGAAATATAATTAGAAAGATAACAAAAACTCTGAGGCTGAACGCAGTCAACGATGGCTGGAGTTCGCAACTTGAAAGGAACTTTAGGTCGTTCAATTAAAAGGAGTGCCTAAAGGTAGGAGATACAACTAATACAAGCAAAGAATGGTAAATTCCTCGGATCCGGAGAAAAGACCTTAACAAAGAATTCAAAATTCGGGTAAACGCGCCAATCAAAATCCTCGTAAACAATCAAGCAATCGAACAGAACGAAGTTCAATCAATATTTGTCATAGAGATGCGAAAACTTACATCGACAGAGCCTTTCTTAGCGACATTGGACCAATCCTTGGCAGCCACACCCGTCCTCCAATCGAAATCCACGGACAATGTGACCTGAGGCTGGTGATCGGGAGCCCAAAAGCAGGTCATGAAATCACCCGCCTCCGCAGCAACGAAAGCAAATTGCCCCGATTCCACCTTATCGGAGTAATGGTAGGTATTTCCAGTAGCCGAAGTCACCTACAGATTCCAAAACCCTAAATCAAGCATCACAAATCGACCAAAACCCCCCGAAAAAACAAAAAAAAATCAAGAGATCCTCCCCAAAAAAAAAAGGAAAATACCCGAACAATGAGCTTGCGATCATCAGTCAAAGGCTGGCCTTCATTGGGATTAACAACGTGATACTTACCGACGGACATGGCGTTGTGCTTAATGTCCTCAGAGATACACTTGGTGTGGCCGGACTGCAAGTCGAATCGAAGAGATTCAGATCCAGACGACATGAATCCGATGAGGAAAATAAGGTGAAAAGCGGCGAAAAATCGCACCATTTTTTAGAAGGGAAGAAAGTTTTCAATGGGAAGTAAGCGGAGAGAGAGAGAGATTCGGGATTATGTGCTTAGCAGAAGAAACAAGAGACGATATCAATGGCGGCCAACGAAAATGTAAATCGCAAAATCAAATAAATATAATTATCACATTACAAATTAAATTACATTTAACAATAAATAAATAAATAATATGAAATTAAAATGATGTCAGTTGCTCGATTCTCATTGGCCAAGACACGTACTCTTCCTTCCTTCCTTGGCTGACACGTGTTTTATCAAACCATTCAACTATTAAATTAATACGAAATATTAATTCATAGGTTCATTCCGTAGCTCTTTGATTAAACGTATTAGTCAACATTTCTATGTTTCGATACAACAACAACAAGAAAACTTCAGCTATCGAGCACTTCTGCCCCCGATAAATATTTTACAAGTTTAGTCCTTCGGACCTTTCAATCTCGCAACTTTAGTAGCTAGGCGCTCGCACGCTTGGGTTGTTTCAGGTATTGCACTAAGAAAGACTCCTGTCGTTGCTAAAGGTCAGATTTTCAATCAAGCTATTTCTTTAAAACGGTTTCAGTATTCAATCTATCCCCTTTGTTCTCGAGTTCAGGATTGATTTTTTATGGTCTTTTTTCCTTAAACTTCGGCCCTCTTTAAACTCTCTTCCAGGAAATTTTTGCTTGGTCTAGTAACAAGCGGTTCAATCACCGTCAAATTTTTAATAAAAATATAAAATTTTATTAGAAAAGTATAATTGTTTTGTTGTTGGTTACCATAAATAAAGAAAGAGTTACATAATACAAAAAAAAACAAAAAAAACAAAAAAAAAACAAAAAAAAAACAAAAAAAAAACAAAAACAAACAAAAACAAACAAAAAAAAAAACAAAAAAAAACATTAATGCTAAAGCAATAAAACACACACAAATATTGGAGTAATCGCGTCAATACTACGTCTTGTCTTGTCTCCTCTCAAATTGAAAATCAAAGATAATCGAAGTATTTCTTATAAGGATGTGAAAACCTCCTCTTACTAGATAGGTTTTAAAACCGTGAGGTTGATAAAATATATAACGAGCCAAAGTGGACAATATATTTTCTTAACGGAGTTAGATATACATACAAACACACACAAATAACCTGTCATAGTTTAAGATTGTCTGGGGCACATAAAAACATTGATCACTTAACTCATATGTTGATGATCCATTCCTAAATACCGAGATCAGAAGATCATTGTGGCAATGATCCTTCTCATTACAATACTCGTGATATTTATAATTTTTTTTTATCATTTACATGTAAATAAAAACAACGTATCTACATCCTATAGATTATCTCCCTCTTCGATTTCTTCTCTCGTTGTCACAATTTGATTTTTCAAGATTTCAAATATCGTACCATAACTAAAAACAATACAACAGTAAATAAATGAAAGCAAAAACACAATAAAACTTCGAACGAATTAATAAGTAGTCAAAATCTAAAATTCAATACAAAAATAATTCAAAATAGGTATTGTTTAAGTTATTTACAAATAGTGAATGTGAGCGGGATACAAAATGTTACAAATGACAACCCATAAAATACAAATTAAATTGACGCCCCGAGCCGACACCTCTATGTGATAGTACAGCTCCCAAGCAATCCTCCACCTCAATCGATAACTTGTGATCACCTAAAAAAAAAAAATGGGGAAAGAGACGAGTATAAAAACATTCAGTAAGCAACCAACTTGTAAGCTCTCGTTGCATCCTTAACCTAGTAAGTAACCACAAATTTTTCATTGGGTTCCAAGAAGTTTGGACCCAGTTCAAGAATTCTCCTGATTCCTCGTGTTATCTACTTATGTAGTCTCTCGTCCTCTCAAGGTAGTTATATTCTACACAGTATTAGTTCCTTGCGTTATCTGCTTATGTAGTTCCTTGTGTTATCTGCTTATGTAGTCTCTCGTCCCCTCACAAGGTGGGTTTTATTCTACACAGTAGTACTTCCTTGTGTTGTCTACTTATGTAGTCTGTCATCCCCGCTAAAGGTGGGTTTCATTCTATAGACTAGCAGTTACATAAATTACTGGCTACTCAAATTCATTGGTTCACACTGCTAACGGTCTCATAAGTTCTGACAATTTTTCTTGGATGGTGTGGAGATTTACTGGGTTCTTAGGACTTTTAGGCGGCTTAGATCTCATCTGACATTTTCAGGTTATACGAGGTTAGCCCTTTGGAGCTAAACTAGTCCTCTAGGTACAGTTAGGTCTAGACGTCTGTTCAACGCTCATGATCCTAGGGTGCTCGGTCTACTGAAAACGTACTGACATCGGTTAATGTGAAAATAACTCTAGCTCTATCGCCCTATTCTTAACTTGGTTCGCTCATGCATGCTTGGTTAGGGAGAAATTTCATCGATCATCTAAAACACGAGAAACATGATCCATTCATTCCGGCATGCTTATTAGGGAAATATTTCTATAAGTCACCTGTAGCATTTAACACATAAACTAAAACATTCATGCAATCAAACGAGCTCAAGGGAGATAACATCCATCAATCGCTCGAAGCATCGATCACATTAGTCCATCCTCCCTTCTGACATAGCAGAAAGTATATAGAACAACATTTATCAGAAATCTCATCGTAAGTCTTTTGGTACTAGCATCTTGCATAGCTTACTCGTCCATATTGCCCAACTCGTTTTCTAATCATGCATATTTTATTTCTAGCTCAATGTAAATATAAAAACAACATGCATACCGAAATTCTCCTTCTAGGGGCATAACGATAATTTTTCATGACATACATACAATGCGTTCTCATCTGAAATTGCCCTTCAGAAGTCTTAAACATGCATTTTTCTAACTTCCTAAGATAAGGAATGCTCGCATGCTAGATCGTCCTAGCAATCCCTACAAGTATTACTTGCCTAAAGTCCATGTGGTTAATTATCAGGATGAAGCGTGTCTTTTCGAGCTTGTTTTTTCACTTGTTAGAGGCTTCAAATTTCTTGAAAATTTATTGATAGGTCTTGGTTCAAGTGAAATTAAGGTCAGTATCGATATCAAGACGAAAAACAGTTGACTGAGTAAACAAGGAACTCACACGTGTGTCAGTTTGTGCAGTTCAAGTCAATTTGCGTTTTCAATTCAGATGTTGGGTTGTCGATTCATGCACGAATCTTGGGTTGGTTATTGATAGGGTCGGGTTAATCTGCGACACGTGTCACTGCTAGATACCGTACACGCTTCTGCACTCCATGCTTGACACGTGTCAATCATTAGTCATTGTGTCGCTTGACATGTGTCTCAACCATTTCCAGACGAATACATCTCCCCTCTATGCGACACGTAGCTTCCTCCAGTTTATCCCATATAACTGTAAAAGTTCGTCAGAGGTTTTTCCCTAAGGAAAGCAGCTTCAAGCTAATTTATTCTATCCCCATATAACTGTAAAAGTTCATAATCGGTTTTTACTTCTTAGTCTTTCCTCTACTCTAAAGAAAGGTTAGTTCTTCTTCAAAGAACTTGACTTTACCTCCTTCCGATCAGTAGAACTTCTTCACCTACGAATTTCCAGTTTTCGATCTGTCTTTACATTTTCATTATTTTTCATAAAAAAAAAATCGAATCAACTTGATTCATTCACCAAGTTATATAGATTTTAATCCATCTATACGAAGGTGTTTTTCTTGTAACTTATTTCCAAACACACAAATAAATGTTCACGTTCAAAGTAGGCAAAAAACTACATAATTACCGTTCTTGGACGATCCGTTGAAACTCCAATTCCAACCCGAATCTCCTCTGAGTTTCGTAGACCTCTTTGAGATAAATAGTCTTTTTTGTGCAATTCCAAATGGGAAGTAAGTCTTCATATCTTATTGGTGAAACTGACTACTTGAAGGCATATTCATAGTCAAGCCTCCAAAAGACCAAGACTAAGACTCCAGAAGAAAAGGAGTTGAGCCTCCTCGAAGACATAGTAAAAAATGACTAAGACTCCAAAAGAAAAAGGAGTCGAGCCTCAATTAAGGGGAGACATACTTTATTCGAGGGGAGGTGTTGGATGATGAAAATTCCACATTGGCTAATTTAGGGAATGATCATGGGTTTATAATCATGGAATACTCTCTCTATAGTATGAGACCTTTTGGATAAGTCCAAAGCAAAGCCACGAGAGCTTATACTCAAAGTGGACAATATCATATTATTATAGAGAGTCATGTTCGTCTAACATGGATTTGATTACGAACTTGTGTGGAATCACTACTAGATTAATATATCAAAAGCTCATGTTGATAATATCATATTATTGTGGGGTTACCTCAGACCCCGGGAGGAGAACAAAATGATCATTTTGTCCCTTGGTTGACTTTGATCAACTCTTTTTTTTTTTTTTTAAGTTCATCAGATTTTTCTACATCATCTTGAAATTCGGCCTTTTTGAACTTCAAAGGAAAAATGGAGAAATTAATTATGGCCAAGGCTTCGGTATTACATTCATCTATTCATCTATTTCAACCTATGACTAATACCCTCATAACTCCCTTATTTCTTTCCTTGATTTCTGGAACTTTTCCAATTTCTTTTCTTTCTTTCTTTCTTTCTTTCTTTTCTTTTTTTTTTTTTTTTTTTTTT